>NC_056729.1:232880784-233081889 GCF_019279795.1 Protopterus annectens | reverse complement strand
TTTCCCAGGGAAAAAATTTGCTGTTCCAAGAAACACACACACAACACAAGCACACCAAAAAAAGCAACCACATATACACTTAAAACCCTACTTCTAACCCTACACTAAACTGTACATACACTATCTATCCACTTATCTTAACCCAAACCCTAACCCTAAGGTCTGTAACTATCACACACTCACCTTACCCGCTCCCTAACCCTAAGATCCGTAACTATCGAACACTCAGCTTACCCGCTCCCTAACCCTAAGGTCCCTAACTATCACACATTCACGTTACCTGCTCCCTAACCCTAAGGTCCATAACTATCACACACTCACCTTACCCGCTCCCTAACCCTAAGGTCCCTAACTATCCCATTCCCACACTCACCTTAACACGGTCCGTTCACACACTTACCTTACCCAGTCCATAACCTTCGCACCACAGTGGAGAAAATAGCGAAGCGGCAGAAACAGCCAACCAAATTCTTTCCTTAGGAAAGAATTCAATGTTCAGCAGCTTCGCTATTTTCAGCATTTGCTGTTTTGGGTTCGATAGTATAACATTCAACTTTTTACTACTTCGATGTTATGGTATAAATTCGATTGAATAGGGTACTTAATGGTGATGCTAGTTCATGTTTTACTTTGTTTAGAAGGCAGCCTGGGATGCCATCTGGTCCCATAGAGGCTGTGTTTTTGCCTTAAACAAGGCTTTAATAGCAGACTTTTTTGGATATGTATGGTAGGGGGAGTTTTGGGTAAGGTTTGTGATAAGTTTGGAGGAGATAGAGGAATGACATTTTCACCAAAGCTGTCCACTAGCAGGTTTGCTATCTCTGCGGGATCAGTGTGTGTGTGTGATACCATTAGTCACTAGTTTGGCACATGCTTGGATCCTACCTTTTAAGCTATGTATGCAGCTGTAAAAGGCCTTATGGTTATCCTTGGATGTGATTGCTAGTTTTCTCTCAAAGTTACCCTTAGAAGATTTGACATGTTGTCTTATTTGCCTGTTGAGTCTGAGGAGGGTATTTTTCCATTGTTGGGGCCTCCCCTTAGTTTTCTTTGTATCCCTTTGTGTTTGTTGTAAAGTTTGTTGATGCTGGATGTCCACCAGGGTGGCTTGTTTTTATTTGGGGCTCTAGTTTTGATTCTCTCTGGAACAACTGAGGTCTATACACTTATTCAAGTGCTTGTACGGGGCTTCAGTGTAAGGTTTGTTGCAGTTACCACTTATAGCTGAGAGTGGGGCTTGGAATGCATTTATACCTTCCCCTAGGAGGATATAGTTTGCCTTGATGAAGTGTTTTAGTCTGAGTTTGCCTTTTGTGAGTTCTGGTGTTAGTGCAAGTTCAAAGGTGACTGATTTTTGGTAAGAATTAACTAATGAGGCTCTGACAGTTGAGGTGGTGCATCTGTTTGTCATGTTAGTGAGGACCAGATCTTGTATGTTGGTTCCTCTTGTTGGGGTTCGAACAATTTGTTCCAAGATATTTGAGTTAACAAAGTCAAGGAACTTTTGTGCATGTGAGTTAATGCTAGAGTGGGCTTCCCAGTTGATGGTAGGATAATTGAAATCCCCCATGACCAAAGTGTTTGGCAATATTTGGATTGTATCTAGATTGGTCAAGTAGGCCTTGTGTGCCTCATGATTCATGGAGGGGGATCTATAACTAGCTGTGACTTGAATGGGAATCTCACCCACAGTAATCTGAACTTGGAGTAACTCCATGGAGTTGTCCAGTCTAACTAGTCAGGATGTGAATTTATCGCTAATATACTTTGGTTCTCATACATTGCAGTCTGAAGGTATGGAAGCCATTGTAGACTTGGAAGGTCAGAGTACTCTCTGAATCATTGAACCAGGTTTCTGTGACTGCACAGACATCTACATCTTCTAGTGATAGAAGTGCTTCCAAGGTATGCAGTTTTTGGTTTAAGCTCCTAGCATTTAGCAGCATATCCCTTATTTTGCTAAGATTGGCAATTTTCACATCAGCAATTTTGTTTTTGAGACCTTGCCTAAAAGGGCACTATGGGGAGGCAAGAGCCTTTACTAGCAGCTGAAAGCCTAGTGGTGCCAGGTGCAAACTGTCTCTGGCAAGGTAGTGAGGTTTGTTGACCACATCATCCCAGGCTGACACAAACTGGATCCCCTATGAATGACACCAAAAACTAAGCCAATTATTGAAATTAATCTTTTTTTGTTTATACTGTAGCATCATGGCGACTCCTAACCGGGAAAAGCTGAAAGACACAACAACAACTGTAGCATCATTCTAGGTAAGGTAATATGCTGCTCAAGGCTAGGGACATACCTGCTGGGGACACATACTCAGGAGTTCAGTCATATCTCTCGTCCTATAGTCCAGTGAGGTACTTCTCAGGTCATTTACTCCAACATGAACTATGACAGAGTCATAATGGTAGATGTTGCCAAGAGACTTGAATGCATGCATGGTTTGATGAATCCTGTCACGGGACAGACAGCTGACTGTGACTTTGTATCTAACCTGATGAGTGGGACATACGTGTGTTTCACTATAAGGAAAGATTAGATAAGATTTTATAACATTTGCCTTTAGCCATTTGATAAAATAACTTTTTAGAATGTCTCATATACTTAAGCCATGTTTTTCTATCCATGTTATCTCCACTCAACTTCATGAATATATCCTCTCTTATTCTGTCTCTCAGTCTCCTAGCTCACATCTATACTGCCTACCTAACTCTTATACTTCTCTACGTCTCCTAGCCGATAACTATACTGCCTACATAACTCCTATAATTCTCAGTCTCCTAGCTCACATACATAATGCCTACCTAGCTCCTATAATTCCCTCAGTCAACTAGCTCACCTTTATGCTGCTTACCTAAGTAATATAATTCTCTTACTCCCCTAGCTTACACCTATACTGCCTGCCTAGCTCCTGTAGTTCTATAATTCTCTCAGTCTCTTAGCTCACATACATACTGCCTACCTACTCTCCTAGCTTAGCACTACTCTGTCTTATCTCCACCTCCTACTATTTCTCTCTCTCACACCATCCTCCACTTCCTTCAAGTAAACTCAGTTTAATTATCATTTGGTTCCCCTCTCTATGTAATATTTCTTTCATATACCATTGCTACTCTAACACCTACAGTAGTTTTGTATGCCTATAATATTAAAATATGAACTCTCTTTTCTACTTCTTCATCTATTCCTACACTCAGACTATTCCCTCCATTTCCTTTATGAACTGTCATCAAACTGTGAAAAAAGATTTTATTTTTTTTTTATTTTTCTTCCGTATCTTCTTTTGCTCTTGTTATAAAACTGTGCATAACAGCATGACATTTACTCTAATTGTATATCTATATGTATTTGTATATGTTAATTATGAGCTTTGTATTTGTACATAGTAATTGTTATGAAGTTTGGCGTTTTTCTTCTTGAGACTCCACTGAAAAGGGGTATGTTTTCCTTACCCATTTGGGCTATCCTGGTAAACAAATGCAATAAACAAATGAATTATCCAAATCTAAGCTTAAAATCACTTGTAATATATGAAGTAAATAATATTTAGGCATTTGACTAGCTAATGATTATAGTATTATAGTAGAGCATAACTTCATATATACTATTGATGATATATTAGCTTTATTAAAAAAAATGGCATCATCTTCATTTGTTCACTGTACAAAGATTATCAATCTTTAAACTGGTTTCCTTCCAGTGATAATCTACTATCTGAAATGCACTTTCATAGCTTCATCAGTTATTCCTTCAACAGTAAATAGTTTACAGCTGAGCGTGCTGTAGTTTCCTGTAAAGCCAAGTTTAAGTCTGCAAAAATAAGTATTGACATCTTGGTATTTATTGAATTAAAACTGATTGAGGTAGTTTGTTCTAATTCAGATAATTATTTGATTTTCTACTGTGAGCTAGAATCTTGAGAAATGAATGGAATAACCCTTAGCGATAATAATCTGATATCACACTGACAGAATCATTCAAATCAGGCCCCAAGGTATGGCATTCAAAATTACAGTGTTATAAGTTGGTGCAGCAACCAGGTGAATGTAGGACAGAAGGATGTTGAGCAGTTTTATGCAGAACTAAAACCTCTTGGGTGTATTACCAATGAAAGATATTACCTTTGTCATAGGTGACTGGAATACTAAAATTGCGAGTAAAAAAACAACTGGAATAGCATGTGTACGTGCTTGGCCTTGGTATATGAAATGAAGCAAGATGTGAATTTGCAGAATTCTTTCAAAATAAAACACTGGTCAAAGTAAACACACAATTTCTGTACTGTAAGATACAGCTTTACACACATCTATCACTAAATAGCCAATTCTGAAATCAGACTGAATATATACTTTGCATTCAGTAAAAGCTCTATATATTTAGAAAAAACAAAATCTGTTTCTACTTGTGACTCAGACCATCAATCTTCTTATCAAAATGTTTAGACCCAACTTAAAGAAAAAAATAAAAGGTTTCTAGGCCAATTAGATATGACGTCAACAATATTCCACAGCAATATGTAGTGGAGTTTAAAACAGGTTTATGGAATTTGACCTGGTGGATAGAGTGCAAGAATGACTATATGGAGATTTTTGGGATTTTTCAGAAGGTGGAATATTCCTAATAGAAAGAAGAATGTAAGGCCCAATGGCTGTCTGTGCAGCCTTTACCTGTAACAAGTAAAGCAAGGACAGCAAATGCAAGGGAGGAACAGAAAACGTTTTCATGGATTACTGAGATTTGAAGAATTGGAAGGAGTGATAAGGCATCATATGACAAGAAACATACAAAGATCTGGAAGAAGATAATGGAATGGGAAAGACAAGATACTAAGTAATTATTACAATTAAGGGAAACACCTATGCCAAAATGGGATCGATAAAAGACAAAGACGGGACGAAACTATCAAAAGTAGAATATTAAGAAGAGGTGACAGTAATATACAGAGCAAGTATATAAGATTGACATATTATCAGTGATACCTTAGGTGATATATTTTATGATCTAGAACCAGATATCTTGGACAGTGAAGTTAAATGGGCCTAGACAACATACTTCATCCTACTAATTTAACTTATTTGTTGAATATATCTTGCAAACTGTTCAGTTTAAAGAATCAGATATGAGAATCATTTTTGGGAGAAATATTAACAACCTTAGATATCCAGCGGCTACAAGTCTGAAATCTGAAAGTGAGAAGGAGAAGAATAGCCTGTTTGTAAAGATAAAAACAGAAAAAGTAAAAGATGGCTTACTACAGGGACTAATCATGCTAGAATTATACCAGTATCCTAAAGGTGAAGGCAGTGACAGAATCTGCTTTCCTAGTCTCGAGGATCTTTGCAGACGGTGAATGTAACTGTGACATTAAAAGATAGATCTAGTTAAGTCAAAAGATATTTTTATCAACAAAAGTCTATACAGTCAGAGCTAAGGTAATAACAAGGTTGTGAAAGTTAGACTGAAGGTAAGTCTGCTGGGCTGAAAACATCAGTGCTTTTGAAGTGTGGTTTTGTAGACAAAGTTTAACAATGCTGTGTTCTATAAGAAGGTCTAGTCTTTTAATACTTTGGAAAGTAAACCCAGCCTGCTCATTGAAAGGTCTTATAGTAAAACTAAAACTCATATACTTTATAGTAAAACTAAAACTTAAATATTTTGACCACATAATGTAAATATAAGATTCGTTACAAAAGACACTGATGCTGGGAAAAACCAAAGGCAAAAATGGGGGCAGCAGTGGTTAAGATGAATTGACAGCATTATTTTGAAATTCAGTATTATAAGCTTTCAGTATAATGATACTCTGTGAAATGAGTTTTCAGTATTTTGAAAATTACGTTTTGTAGTGTAGTCTCAGTCAAATGAAATTCAGTATTTTGAGATTTCAATCATATGAAGTGGTCCTGCTGTTAAATAACTGTGATTAATCAACAACCCCCCATTAATATTCCAAAACGTGCACACTGCTTGGTCAGCATGCCCATTGTAAATCAGACTTATACTAATGGAAAAAGGTCCAGTTCACCCGGACTTTTTCCATTAGTATAAGTCTTTTTTTGTGTGTGTTGGACAGCAACGGAGAACAGAAGAGCTCCATTGCTGTTATCTCGCTATGTTAAACTCGTTTAACATAGCAAGACACCTTTTAAAAAGCAGCGGAGAGCTTCCTTTCTCTGTTGCTTCCACACACAGCTCTGACGTACTGCGTAACCATACACATGCGCAGTACATCAGAACTGCCGCAGAATACTGGACAGATGTGGAAGGGCAGCAAGGAGGCATTATACAATGCCATTATTTAAGAAAAGTATTTTTTTTTTTTTTTTTTAAATAATGTCATTGTATAATAGCAATAACCCACTTCTGGGTGTGGGTAATGCTGGATTTACCCATGGTTGTCTTTGTTTGGCCACTCGGGCTTTGCCCTCATGACAAAACCACACCAACAGTGGGTAAATCCAGCATTACCCACATCCAGGCATGGGTTATTGCTTGAAGAAAATCTTTCTATATCCATCTTTGTGGTACTAAATTATTATTCGTATTTCTTTCAGTTGCAACGTCCTACCCTTGAAAAAAACATCTTGAAAGGCCATGAATATAGGGTTCTGATTTGTTGGTTAGATTGTATTGACAACAATGTTCAAGCTCACATAAATAGTCTCAGGATTGACTGACATTACAAATGGAAGGGTGACTGTTCATTCAACAAATGCCATAATTCATTTAATGTAAAGTATATAATATTCCTCAACAATAAAGCAATAACATCACAGGTTTATTACAATTATTAGTTACAATTAATAAAGACAGATTCAGAACCAGAAATATTCTTTCTATAGTATTTCATATTTTCCAAGATATTATAATTACCTCAGGCAACAGATACTGGAAATATATGATTTATCAGTTTGACTCATACCTATCTCCATTGTTCAGTTTGACTCACACCTAGCTGCATAAGTCAAAAGTCTGATCTTAAAAGCTCCTGTCAAAATCCAAGTATCTTCCTATTTGGACATTTTATACTGGTGCATTTTTGCATACATCTTTTTTAATCTAGAGTATCTTTAATTTTTTTAAACACCTTACTCAAGACGTTGGAGTTGCTAAGATCAGTGAGCTATATCAATGGCATCCATGCTATAGGAGCACCATCTGCTTAAAGAATTCTTGTAAAATATCCAGGTATTCTTGAAGGCTTCATGGAATGATAGATTTTAGATTATCCATAGTACTAATATTATTCAATTCCCTTTTTTGCCATTCTCCAAAAAGCATGAATCCTGGCCAGGAAATATAAAACTAACCTTTGTGAGTGATTGATTCAGCCTTGGTTTAAAAGAAGATGCCTTTGATAAGAAACACTTATTTGTAATAAGTGGATACATTAAAGATTAATTTATTATCAATGCACTGATTTCAGATAATGATATAAAGTTGTCATAATACTAGGCAATATGAAATAGACATAAAGCATAATTCCCTGATCTGTAGTGTACTGTTAAGTCTTTTATGTAAGCATATAACATTAAAAAATTCTATTTGACAAATGAGAATTAAATGTGTCATTATCAGTGTAAAGCCAAAAAAATAAAGACCAAATACCTGGGTGAATGAATCTCAAAGATCACTCTGCTCATTTATTTATTCGCAGGGGAACAAGACCCCACAAACCAAGGCAAATTCCCCACACCCTCTGAACTTATATATACGAACTCAGGGATTGCCATACCTCTGAGATAGGTGAACATTCTATGAAATGGCTATCTTGGACTTAGTATATATATATATATATATATATATATATATATATATATATATATATATATATATATATCTATATACGGTTTCACTTCATATACTCGAAATGCTGAAATCCAGAATTTCAGCATATCGAGTGCATGAAGCCGAAACTTCAGAATAGTGAAAGTGCATAAACATGAATGTGAATATGTCAAATCCGCACTTATGCAGTGACGCTACATTACGAGTAGTGTTTGTTTGGGATGTTTGTGTTTCAGACTTTCAGGTGAGTGAGTGTATGTGAGCGTTTTTGTAACTTATGTGTATGTGTGATGTGTGTATGTGTGTGTGAGGGACTGTAGAATGTGTGTGTTTGAGTTTTTTCTTTTCTCTGTTTGTGCGATCTCTGAGTTAGTATATATAAGTAGGGGGGTACAGGGGGGCTTGCCCCCCTGCTTTTGTTTAGTGTATGTATGTGTATGTGTGGTGTTTTGTTGCGCTGTTGTTTTTTGTGGTGTAGGTGTTGTGGTTTGTGTGTGGTGTAGTGTATGTGTGTTTGTGATTTCGGCTTTGTGGGGTTTCGGTGTTGTGATGGTTTCGGCTTCATGCACTTGAAATGCTGAAATTCAGGATTTCAGCATTTCGACTATATGAAGTGAAACCATATATATATATATATATATATATATATATATATCTATATCTATATATATATATATATATATATATATATATATCTATATCTATATCTATATATATATATATATATATATATATATATATATATATCTATATATATATGTATATGTATATATATATATATATATATATATGTATGGGAATCTATCAGTTCCATGAAAAATCACTTACCCGAAGAAGAATTCACCGAGATCACATCGCCGACACAAAACATCACCAAGAATGATAAGTAGTGCGGAACGGGATGTATTCTTGTTTCTGCAATGTGGTGTGATCCCGAAGTTGGTATATTTAAGTAGGGGTGGTTGTTTTTAATTTAATTGCATTAACGGGAATACATTCTGTTTCGCAGTACTTATACTTACCTTTGTCGGCAATGTGTTCTGTCAGCAATGTGGTCTCAGCGTACTCGTCTTCGCATAAGTGGTTTTTCGTGGATCTGATATGGATCCCTAAATATATATATATATATATATATATATATATATATATATATATATATATATATATATATGCATATATGTCTGTTTTTTCCACCATTCATCTTCCGTGTTTTGGGACTTGTTTTATTGGGTGCTCACATTTCAAATGGTTACTGTATATTTAAGAAAGACTTGAGATGACACCTCCTTTCCAAAGGAATTTATTTATTGACATTTGATTACTGGGAAATTACAGATGTGTAACTAGCCATTTTAAATGAAGCTCAGGGAGCTCTAAAATATTTTAAGAATAACAACTTTGCAATCTTCAAAATAATACAAAACATCTGCAGTTTAAATAATCATACCAAATTAGACATAATGTGAAAACATCGGTTAAAATAGAAACAACTTATATAACAATAATTTAATTAATATTTAGAAAAAAAATTAGCCAGTTTAGAGAAATGAAAGGTAAGTAATGATAATACAAACCGGAATTAAAATATGAAGTAAGGGAAAAAACACAGGTTTGTGACATAATTAGACAGTTGGGGTATTGAAACTTATTGAAGGTAGTAAGTAAAGAAGATAGTAAGAAATTATACGTTTTAACTAGATATCTGTTCATATTTATGGATATTTTATCTTGGTGTTGAGCAAGAACAGAGACAGATTGTGGCTAGGAAGTCTTTCAAATGTTCTTTATGGACTGGAGGGGGATGCTGACCTGATGAATATAGTTAGGAGTTGTAGACCACAGCAACATGGTATGAGTACAAACTCTGCAGATTTGATAAGTTTGTGGACAAAGAGAAGTTTTTTGGTCTTTGGATCATAATGACCAAGTGGCAACATAGTTAAACAGATTATGGTGATATTAGTCTTCTTTAGATAAGATTAAGATGGGCAACTGTCAATTTGTGAGACTTTACTGATATTTGGGAAATGAACTTTTATTTTACATGCATAACCAATGGATGAACAATGGAATTAAATATGTTGTACTGGAGGGCATGTGCTGACCTCATGTAATCTTATGGTATGATTTTATTTTAAAAATAGTTGAATGTTGACACCTAACTTACTTTTTTGAGGTGACAGACAGCAGGTTAGATAGTTTCTTGAAATGTGCAACTTTCTTTCTGCAATTTGATGAAATAACTGTATCTGTGAATTTAATAAGTAAAATGAAAAGTGACTATGCATCTTTCTTGCACACCTTTCATAGTGGCAAAGTTGCACAAGTGAATGAGATCTAGCTGGGAAAGCTGTCAGCACTGGATGTTGCTGAAACATTATAGCTAATATGTGTTTCAGTATTGTATGAAAGGCAAGGACTACATTTGAACTATCAAACTGAATTATGCTCCCAATTTTCAAAATTTAAAAGAAAGATTGTATTTTTATTAAATGGTGCTATGTTTTCCAGTCTGCATTGAAAAAGCCCATACCAGAGTGCTTTGAATGAGACTTTATTCAAAATGTGAGTTTCTATTTCAGGAAGAGAGATGAAGATTCTGCCTTGGTAGTAGAATGGTGATCAACTCTTTCTGAGATGTAGAATTTGCCAGCATAATGCATACATGAAAAATGACTAGATGAATACCTACCATGAAATAATTTCAGTAAATAAATTCATGACTGCAATTAAAACAAAGGTAAACTTTTCTGCTCTTATATGTACTTTGTCAGATCATAATGACAAGAAGTGAATATACATAATTCTCTAAAGAAACATTGCTTATATTACTTATCTTAATTCCTCAAAAGCCAATTAAAAATACATTTCATAAGTGAGGACCTAAATTAAAATATTTTACTAGTATTTTTTATTTAATATTTGCTCGATGCTCCACAATTCTGGATTTAAAACTTACCTTAGATATCCAAACATACAAGGCTTTGCATTTAATAATCACAGAAGCCTACACTGATCCTTCACTATTACAATTAGCATAAAAGTTAAATTTATAAGCTCTAAAAATTATAGGGCATGTAAACTCTTGTTTTAGACATTCTGCTTTGGAGACTACAAAGTCTGAATATATATATGTATCTTTTCTGCCATTCCAGTTAAATCTGATAAGGCTGCCCATTGTCTTACTTTCAAGTATCTTTCATATTTTCACTTATGTTTTATATCTTTATTTAAAGTCCTCTAATATTTATGTACTGAATAAGTATATGAAATAACAAATATAACCTAAAGTTCGATGATAATTGCCAAATTAAAGTTATTATTAATTTCATTATAGTCTGAAAAAGTATTTACAGCAGCAAAAAAAAACTTACCTTTATTTTTGTTATAATCTTTTATTTATAAAGATTTTGTTTGCCGGGTATGTCTAACTGGGCCAGAAGCCCATTTTCAGTGGGAGGAAATCTTCAAAATACAAAAATTTTACATAAAATTAAGTAATACAAAAAAATTATGCAAAGTATTTCACATAAAAGCTACAAATATTACAAAAATTATAAAATGAAGACAATGTTTAAACAATAAAGATAACTTTGCAAATGAGTTAAATATTTACAATACAAGATAATATACATTTGGTAGAAAATAAATTTTAAAGCATGTTAGGATAGAACAAGTATAAGTGCAAGTACGTAAGAATAACATACAATATGAACCTATAAATCGCAAATTCACCCCTGGGATCTCTCCTGTGTCCCTGCTAGGCAGAGGCACAGTAAACTAATCTTAAAAGGGTACCTTCTGTGACCTACTTTACAGAAGCACAATAGGCTAATCTAATAGGGAGGCGGAAGCCAAATACACTCCGGCTAGGCTTATAAATGCCCTAGGGCAGATAGCCTAGTATCTACCTATGAACCTATATAGTTATAGAGAAAGATGGAAAACTTAAGGCATTAAGTAAAAAAAGGAAAATAAGTTAAAAATTCAAGGCTAGCTTAGTAGTACGTAGATAGAAAGCCATAGTGTGCAGATATTTAGGAAAGGAAAGGAAAATATTTCATCCAGGTTTGGTACAAGAGCTCAGCCAATTGTGGTTAAATTGTTCTTTCAGAAAATATTTAAATTTAGAGTGGGTGGCAGTGTTTAGAATTGCTTGACGTAGATAATTCCATAAATTGGATATCTGATTAGAGAACAGAGAATCACCAAAACTGTTATTGGATTTGTTATTTGGATTTTTTACATATGTGGTAATTTTATTTTGAGTACAGTGTCATGTTATTTTGCTTAGTGATTCTTTTGGTTACATAAGTTATCACTTGTACTTTTATTTGTTATATAAAACAGTCCACATGTGCTTCATGAACTTGGAGAATGCAAATGACCCTGTACCCTAGAATGTCTTGTGGCAATGCAACAACAGCACAGGATCTGAGGCTACTGCTAGATGTCACTCTGTCCCTGCATTTTTAGACTAAGAGTTGTCTTTGCATGCTAATCATAAAATATTTATGCTAGTTGTAGGGTGAGCCAAGAGTGTGTGTCTTGTCTCTTTTCTCTCTGGGTAATTTTCATAGGTAACATATCAAGGCAGAGTAACAAAAAAAAAAAAAAAAATCAAGAAATGCTGAATTCTTAAAACAAAGAAATCTGATGTAAAAGTATAAACTTGTGGTATCATATGATTGTAAAATAAATCAAAATATAAAATTACCAAATGGACTAAAACTATGCATTTCAACAAATGAAATATATAATACATGGGCTGCAACCCTTCAAGCTGTCAATGTAGCCCTGCTGTACAAATGTGAAGTTAGTATATTTAGGGTCTGGAAATGAGGACATGTACTACACATTGGTGGGTGCAAGGGGAACAGTCCCTTACCTTATATCATCATCAGCCGCCCCCTTTTCCCATTTTTCTACATGGGGTCAGGTTATCATGTTAACTATTGCCAACTCTCTTATACCTGACTGTCACAGATCTTCTTTCACACAATCCATCCACCTCATTGCTGGACATACTCGCTTCTTCTTACCTTTTTCCTGTCTATCCCAAATCGTCCTCACCAGATTGTCTTCTGCTTTTCTACACCTGTGCCAAAACCACCGTAATCTGTTCTCTTTGATATTTTCTGCAATTGGAGCTACTTTGGCTTCTACTCTTATGTCCTCATTTCTTTGTCTGTCCCACAGTGTGCATCCTACCACCTTTCTCAGGCACTTCATTTCCATCACCTCTGGCTTATTGAACTGTTCTGCCTTTAGTTTGGAGTGTCTGAGTATTAGAAAAGTACAGAATAATCACAGAATTTGCCATTGTAGTCCTCTGCACTTGTTCACCACAGGCTATATTTCTTATTCTTATAGTACTGTGTATTATATTGTCAGATTATTTTATTGACTTTTCTGTAACACAATTTATTTTCATTTTAAAAATATAAAGATACTCTAAAAATATTATAAAATTACAATAATGACCAGAAATTACATTAAAAAGTCATAGGCATAATCTCTTGATCTCATCTGATGAAAATGGAATTGTATTTGTTTTTCAAAACTATTAATGAGTGAAAATTGTAGATACAAAAGATTAAGGCTAATGTGATTTTTTTATAGTCTGGGTTTGATTACTTTAGCCTTTATTTGCCTACTTTGTTGCTTAAAAGTAAGGAAAAAAGAGATGAAGATAGCATTGTAAATAGTAGAAATTTCAAAATAAAAGAGAATGACTTGGAAGTCTTTCCATGCCTGTGTGATGTTCTTGCATACATTCTTATGGAAATGCAACACAGATCTCCTTCCATTGCTGTAGATCCAGTTGGATAAGTAGCAATATCCTGGCCATGGTAAATATACCCTAAAACCCAGATGTTAAAAAAAAAACAAACAAACAAAAAAAAAAAAAACTCAGGACTTGAAATTGTTCATCCAGTAATTAATTCTGGGAACCTACCGTGCAATGTATATGTCCCCTACAATAGTGGATAGTTTCTTCAGAATGGAAAAATCAATGAAATGCAACCCTTACTTGGTATTTTTAACTGTAGCCACAGTGGTATGGCGGTAGCATTGTTATCTCACAGCAAGAGGTTCTCCCATTCGATTCTCGGCTTGACTTGGGAGTGTCCTTCTGTGTGGAGTCTGCATGTCCTCCCCGTGGTTGGGTAGTATTCAAAAGACATGCGTGCATAATGGGCATGCCTTCATTGAAGGTTGGGCATTGAGCTGGCACCTTGGCGTTTCAAAAAAAAATCTACTGCTAATCATTAGCAGACCCGAGTTCCGCTGTGGCGACCCCTTACCGGGAAAAAGCTGAAAGACAAACAACTTGTTATTTTAACTACTCAACATCAAATAAATGTGCTTAGTCATTGACTATGACAATTAAAACAATTTGGAACAAATATTGCAACCCAACAAGGGCTGGCAGTATCATAGATATCCTGCTGAAAGCCTAGGAGAATTATTCTGTGCATCCATATTTATACCCTTTGCAATTAACATAGATAATGATACCATCATTTTTAGCCTAAGACCAAAATCAAAATGAATCATAAAGAAACTATCCTTTCTAGACTTTACCAATGAAAACCATGTTGATTCAAGTGGCATACCAATGTAAATCAACTAGGATATGTCTCGAAAGGATCAAATAAATATACTCATTACACAGTCAATGAGTTGTAAGATGTTAATGTTTGCATTCATGTCCACATACCATCTCATATTTGTAAGGCACAACAGGAACAAAAATTAGAAATACAACTTGATATTCAAAAATTATTCTACTCATAAAAGAAAATCAAATCATGTCCTCCATTTCTAAACATAAAAATAATAGGATTTAATTATATGAAAAAAATGAGGGGGTCTGGCCAAGGTGGTGATCTGGTAGCAGCCCTCTTCAAGAGCTCTTTATCCTGGATTATATTTCTGACAGGAATTTTTCATCATAAATAAACTTTAATTGAGTAACTAATCATAATATAATTTCTAAATAACTGGGAATATATTCAGCTATTTTTTTTTTTAAATTGGAACAAAAATTCCTGTTATATTCATCTTGACAAGAAAACATCACTCAGCTTACCAGAATGAGTCACAATAAAGCTTCAACTTGAGACTCCTCTCTTAAAATAGAGCTGCATTCACTATTAACAAATATACAGGATCTATCCTTAAAAATAGACAAAATGGGCAATAAATTAGATTCCTTCAAGGACAAATGATCTCAGCAACTTGAGCAACTACAAGAAATTATTTTACAACATAAGTCTCAAATTTCACAGATGGAATATTCTCTAAATGACAGGGGAAAAAACTAGCTGAAGAAGAACACCCCTCAGAGTTTCTACTAAAACAAAAATAACTATTTATTTGGCAAACTAGATAACTTGGAAAATAGGTCCAGAAGGAACAATCTTCATATATATGGGTTCCTGGAGAAATCAGAAGGAGATAACATCACTAATTTTCTTACTGCACAGATACCAACTATGCTTAATCTGCCTCAATCACTCTCCTATGGCGTAGAATGAGCACACAGATCCTTAACAACAACTCCTAACTCTTCTGTCTCAGCAAAACCTAAACCAAGATCTATTATAATGAAAATGTTTTCCGGTCAGGATAAAGAATTAATCCTTAAAACAGCCTGGTCAAATTCTTCAATAAAATACCAAGGATCACTTATCAGATTTGACAATGATTATTCTTTGAGTGTGGTAACAAAAAGAAAAGAATTGTACCCCATCCTGAAAGCTCTGAAGAAAAAACAACTGAAAACGCATTTATTGTTTCCTGCCAGACTGAAAATTTTCTTTCCTGAGCACACCAAAATATTTGATTCACTGGACACAGCAACAGTATTCTTACTTAACAACATAATTGACCAAGTTGAAGTTACGGACTGGACAAATAGCACTCGCAAGAGAAATGCTGAGAGGACTGAATGGAAGATGGTTGAACAGAAGAAGAAAAAGTTGAAAGACAAATAAATAACCTTTTGTTCTTTTTCTTTTCCCTAATAAGCAACACTGCTATTAAGTTCCCTTAACTATACTCTATAAAAGAAAAGGAAATGTAGAAAGAAAAGAGAAAGGACTTAATTAAGAACATCTAAAAGAATATTTTCAACATGAAGTCATCATTTAATGCAAGTACATCTTTTTCATTTTCACTTCTATGTCTATTATAAATAGTTATTCAATTCATAACTAATTTATATACTACATCAAAAGCTATACTAGAAGAATATTTTAACATTTCAAGTAATATTCATGATTTTCTTTATTCAACACCAGCTCTAAATATCTCATAGCAGCCAAGTTTAACTATAATCTAGATCTGAACCAAAAATCTTATCATACACCCTGTTATCTTACTTTATTGTGCATCTAATCATCACAAACATATAAACACACAAGACTAAAACATGCCCCAGGATTCAGCAAGCCGAAATTTCCATGCAGGAACAGTGGCTGCTGAGCAATCTAGGAAAGTGTTGTTTTCATGTGCAAGAGTGGTCCTACACTGTTCTAGCACAGAAAACCAGCAAATATGCAAATCACCTCATTTTCTGGTGAAAACCATGCAAATGAGATGATTTTTGTGATCAACCAAGCTACCGGGTCTCCATGCTAGATCAGCATCAGTGCAGAAATGTATTCAGAAAATAACTGAGTACATTTCTGCAATTGACAAAATGGAGGAATGACAGCTCATGCAAAAGCATGTATTATGTACATTAGACATGCCAGTGACCAAAAATAAGGCCATTGGCATTGAAAAGTGATTAATTATTATGAAAATTAAACTTTTTTTGGGCGATCTTAGCCATTTAAGCATAAGGCAGTGGCGCACAAATGGGATCATGCCGGAAATAAAAAAAAATGGGAAAACTTCATTTTAAGTTAAATCTGCATTTTGCCATTATAGTCAATGGTATGGAGAATGTAAACAATACCAGGGAACACTGGTTGTCAAGGGGAAAGGGTCTGTGTTAGTGCAGTAACTAATGACCTACACACTGGGGTATGCAAATGAGGGGAGTTATACTGAATCACATATTTCTTCAAAGTGTCAGCTTGTACCTAACCGTGTAGGTGCATCAATACAACATTGCAAGTGTAAGAGCTGAATGACTTTATAAGGGGGAGTGCCATGCTTGCTGTAAGCCCACTGGAGCTC
Organism: Protopterus annectens; assembly: GCF_019279795.1. Classification (NCBI taxonomy): domain Eukaryota; kingdom Metazoa; phylum Chordata; order Ceratodontiformes; family Protopteridae; genus Protopterus; species Protopterus annectens. The sequence goes on along the minus strand of NC_056729.1, from coordinate 233,064,902 downwards.
TGTGACCCATGTTTACCCTTAGCTAAGCACAGCTAAGGAAGGGGGTGTGTCAGCTGTGGCTGAACACTGTGTCTATAGCCTAAACAGGTGTGCACACCACATACTGGGATTTAAACAAAAAAAGAAAAAAAAGAGGAAATGGCAGCACTGTTTACATTTCAGCACTGAGTATGCGCAGTGCACCTTGAGGCTTAAATAGGGAGGAACTGGGAAGGGGAAACAGCAGTAGAAAGGCAATTAAGGAGAACTAGCATAGCTGGCAGATGGAATGTATCAGAATTAGCCAATTACACATGCAGCAGCACAGCACACTACTATAAACTATGCAAACACCCTACAGACTGTTTTTTTCCCACAAACTCTACACCACCGGTGTACACAGATGGGGGATTTTTACTGGCAAAACTAGCTATAAATGTTAGAGGCTGCTGGTGCTTTACTCCATCTATATGTGCTAGAGGCCAACAGTTGTCATACACCATAGAGGTTGGTGTAGATAATCCACAGCCCTAAATGTCTAGTGCCATGTGCAATGACTATGTGACAGTATGCATTAGTGAACAATGTAGGCAACCCTTCTAATACTCAGAGACCACTCTCCACCCACGAATCATACACAAACACACTTGGCTAAGCAGCAACCACTATATCGGTATTTCACCTGCAAATTGCCTCACAGAAAGTACCCATGGTGTGATTGCAGTAGACTACATGCCTGTTGAACTCAACAGTGCCACTGACATCAGAAAGTGCTTTGATGTGTTACATCTCCTGACTGTGTGTTGTCCAGCATGTTAAAGGACATGGCATCCTGTTCCATCCCCTCAGTAGCCCAAACAATGTGTACAGTGACCCTTTTGCCATGTTCCCCACTGGACACCTGCAACAACTGTAGAGTCTGCAAACGTACCCCACAAAGGTAACACCATGCCTTATACACATGCCCTGTATGGACAGACACCAATAACTCCAGTGAACCCCCATCTCATACTGTCTATGTTGGTGCAATCACTACCTCAGTTACATAGCCAGGTCTCACCAAACAAGGTCAGGAATGCTACTTCTGAAGATACCAATCTGTCCACACAACATGCCCCAGAGACCTCAAGCACACATCCACACTTCAAAGAACATGCATGTGGGACATGTGCACAACCCAGACACTGTCCATGTTATGGAATATAAATTGCATACATCTGAAGCAGTGCACATCACTGGCCACCCACAATAGAAATCTGGATGAGTGAATGGGGAATACAATACCCACCCCTGGGGACGTCTCCAGTGACTCTACTCCTGAGCCACACTGGGAACTATTTTCATGTGAATATTAGTCTCAGCTTCATTCATCTTATATTTCCCTGGTAAATAACTGTGAGCAAAGAATGATAACTGTCAGCAAATGATGACATGATACATCACAATGTAAAACAGTAGATATGTCAGAAAATCTATGCTACAACCAAACATGTCACACAAGCAGCACAGGGAGCAAAAGTTACAGTATCCCCATGTGTTATGCCCATTGTGTCTCCATATTGGCAACATATCTACAGATAACCTGCAGAAACAGTTTGCTAGGTGTTGCTGTAGCATGCAAAACCCTGAACTGGAGTTCAGCCCTCCCTGGAATGGATGCACACACTCAATATAGAAGGTCATATTGGACATGCTTCTACACTTAGAGAAATGAAGCCCATGTCTCACAATACAGTGGACTTCTTCGGCACTGCTGCCGATGTCACTCATCTTTAAAGATAACCTTTGGACAGCTCTCCAACATATAAGCTCTGTGGCACTAGCGATAACTGCGTAATACTATAGCGTAGCAAACTAGTTAGGTAAGAGCTCTAATTCCTGGTCCTGGCAACTGTGAAAATGTGTGTGTTTGTGTAAGACAGTGTGTGTGTCTTTGTAAAGATCTGATTTTGTGGTTATTCACACTTACTACACTTCCCTTACCCCTCCTTTAGCATTCCTGCTGATGTCACTCACCTTAGAGGTATATCTGGACAATATCCTACCAATAATCTTTGTGGTGTGTGTGATAAATTCAGAACAATGTAATAGCAATTATTGCATAGGTAGGGGGTTGAGTTACCTTCCTGGCAGTTTTTGTGTGTATGTACATATATATGTCCGTGCCTTAAAGATTTTGGCCAAAGTACACTTCTCAGTGCCTGACTTTAGCAGTCCTGCAGATATCATTCACCTTAGAAGTACCTGTTGGCAACCCTACACCATGTAAGGTCAGTGGTGCATGTGGTAAATGATTAACATAGTGGTCTGAAAACATAGTTAGATAGAGGTTTGAACCTCACTCCTGGTAAATGTGTGTGTAGGGAAAAATATTTTGTGAAATCGCTCACCCACTCCATCACCCAATGCCAGTATTTACAAGGGCTGGTGGTGTTCCTCACCTTAGAAGTTCCTTGTGACAGCATCCATCCTATAAGCTTCATGGTGTGTGCAATAAATGTGTAATACTGTAGTAGCAATACTGTAGTAGCAATACATAGCTAGGTATGGGTTCAAAACTCAGTACTGGCAATTGTGTGTGTGTGTGTGTGTGTGTGTGTGTGTGTGTGTGTGTGTGTGTGTGTGTGTGTGTGCGTCATCAGTATCCTGTGTGGGGGTTGGTGTGATTGTCTAATAACAGGATCGATTGGGGGTGGGTTTTGTTAAATTATTATATTGAGGGCCTAGTGTATGTCCCTATGTCTACATTACAAGGCCAACAGTTGTCATACACCATAGAGGTTGGTGTAGATAATCCACAGCCCTAAATGTCTAGTGCCATGTGCAATGACTATGTGACAGTATGCATTAGTGAACAATGTAGGCAACCCTTCTAATACTCAGAGACCACTCTCCACCCACGAATCATACACAAACACACATGGCTAAGCAGCAACCACTATATCGGTATTTCACCTGCAAATTGCCTCACAGAAAGTACCCATGGTGTGATTGCAGTAGACTACATGCCTGTTGAACTCAACAGTGCCACTGACATCAGAAAGTGCTTTGATGTGTTACATCTCCTGACTGTGTGTTGTCCAGCATGTTAAAGGACATGGCATCCTGTTCCATCCCCTCAGTAGCCCAAACAATGTGTACAGTGACCCTTTGCCATGTTCCCCACTGGACACCTGCAACAACTGTAGAGTCTGCAAACGTACCCCACAAAGGTAACACCATGCCTTATACACATGCCCTGTATGGACAGACACCAATAACTCCAGTGAACCCCCATCTCATACTGTCTATGTTGGTGCAATCACTACCTCAGTTACATAGCCAGGTCTCACCAAACAAGGTCAGGAATGCTACTTCTGAAGATACCAATCTGTCCACACAACATGCCCCAGAGACCTCAAGCACACATCCACACTTCAAAGAACATGCATGTGGGACATGTGCACAACCCAGACACTGTCCATGTTATGGAATATAAATTGCATACATCTGAAGCAGTGCACATCACTGGCCACCCACAATAGAAATCTGGATGAGTGAATGGGGAATACAATACCCACCCCTGGGGACGTCTCCAGTGACTCTACTCCTGAGCCACACTGGGAACTATTTTCATGTGGCCTGATGCCAGGGTATTCCCTTGGGCTAGCCTTGTAGAGCCTTCAGGCCCATTCACCTACTACACACTGTGTGTGTGTGTGTGTGTGTGTGTGTGTGTGTGTGTGTGTGTGTGTGTGTGCGTGCGTGTGTGTGTGCGTGCGTGCGTGCGTGTGTGTGTGTGTGTGTGTGTGTGTGTGTGTGTGTGTGTGTGTGTGAAAAGTAATTTCAGTGTGCTTGGTTGATGAATACCTCTGTGGATGTGGTTATTAGCAATTGGAGGTGTGTCCAAACCACAACACGTACCATTCTCCATTTTACAACAGATGTAAATCAACATATACCTATGTACAACCATCAGCCCTATAATCTGTGAAGCATATGCAATCACTGTGTTACAGACCAGGGATTTCTGTGAACATACTGTACCCTGCATATGACATGATAGATGTGTTATCACACTGCCATACCCCATGATCTTGCTGTAGGGCCACATCCTGGTGACACACAGACACCTAGAACAGAAATGGTATACAGCATGTGAGAACACATTCACTCAGCACATCACTTGTAGGGGGAGAGAGGGATAAAGCTGGCACTGAATGTGTTGCCAACACTGTAGCCAATATCTGTTGTCTCAGGATAGGTATTAGCATTATGCAGTACCTTGCAGTACTTGTGTTTAATGTTCTGGAGGTTGTTGATGTAACTATCAAAGACTGCTGTGACTGTCATCAGTGTCTGCTGCATGTCTGCCATCATAGATGCCTATAGGGGATTCCATGAGGGATCCAAAGTTGTGTTTGAGGCAAATAAGGGAGTTCAACACTCATGGGACACCACCTTTCTATGCAACAGTGTCCTCCTTCTGATGTACACTTTAGTAATGGCAGGGGGCCATCACATTGTCTCCCAGCATTTGGAGGACAGTGTACAGCATTTGGAGGACAGTGTATGGGTTATGTTGGCTAGTACCATGCATTCATGCACCTGTTTGTACAGTCCCTATGTGTATGATTCCACAGTTATGCACCTATTTCCCATTGCCATTGGTGCAGTGAAGACATCGACCCCTGTTTTCATGGCTGTAAAGTCAGCTTTGGAGAGGTTTTGCAAAGTGGTTACCTTTGTGGGGGGTGTGGCTGACATGTTGAGTTCCATGTTGATTACAGCCTGTGTGAATCTCGCCATGCAGATTCTGACATCTGTGAATGATCAACAGTCCCATATTTAAGTAGGCAATACAGGTCAAGGTTGTTGCATCCTCTACCAGAGGTCAGTATGAGCTGGTCCAGTGCAATTGAAACAATGAATTCCAGAAGTGTTGGGCCACTGTACTGGCACTTGGCTACTTTCCCAAGGTGATGGAGGAGTACCTGAAGACTCATACTATGTCAGTGTTGCGGAGGACCATCATAGATGGCAGGTTTTTGAGGAATGTGGATTGACAGTCTAGGGACATAGATGTGGACAAATAGCAGGCTATGGTCTGGATTGCATTATTACCCCAAGGCAGTATCTCCAATGCATTATGATGGGATACTAGTCTGGAGGTGTTCCTAGCCATAAAGAATATGGTGACAACACCATCTGTGGAGATGTGGTCCATGTTTGGGGACTGACAGCTGTGGAGTGCATCATAGCTGGAACCACCTATCCATTACAGCAGACAAGTGTCCTCCACTCCAACGACTGCTATGAGTGACTGCATCCTGACAATTAGATGTCTACTGTTGAGCAGCATGACCCAAAGATTGCACTGTTATGGTGGTAATAACATTAGAAACACTGCCTAATAAGGCATTATAGTGGTGGCAAGACACTTAGCCAGTACCTGGAAACCCAGCAGTGACAGATGTAGGACATCTGTGGCAAGTCATTGGGTTCTGTCAATCATGTCTTCCCAAGCAGACAGGTACTGCGTCCCCTGGGAAAGACACATAACACATAAGCCAATGCTGCAGTCAAGTCATCTGTTGATAGTACTGCTGCATCATTCTGGATGACAGCTGTACACTGCCCAGGGCTACTGTCACACCTGCCTGGACCACATAATCAGAGAGTTCAACCATGTCTCTTGTCATGTAGTCCAGGGAGGTGTGTCCCAAGTCATTCACACCCACATGGGTACAGAGTGATACTCGTGGCTGTTGTGGAATGACATGACTGGCTGTGTCATTTGCTGGATGCTGGCATGTGATAGATATTTGGCTGTTACCTGGTCCATATTCAACTTAGTGAGTGGGATATGTGTGTGCCTCAGTACTGAGTTACCCATGATCACTGTATTGTGCAAGGTGGTTACCCTTAGAAGCTTAGGTTGAGAGGAACACTGTGTAGATGAAATATGTGTTCCTTGGCATGTGCCATGTCACGGTGCCTGAGTGCGTGTTGGTCTTGCTGGTCTGTGCTGTTTGACTAAATGTCCATTGAGTGCCTCTTGGAAGCTGGGTATGTGGCTTTTCACTGTATGTCATGGCTGTCAAACTGGGTATCATAGTGAGTTACATGTTCCACATCATGTGGTACAGGTGTTGATCTTATCCTCTTGACCTGTTAGTCCAGTCTTTGCTGGTGACTTCATATGTCCACATTGGGTGATATATGGGTAACCCTCACAGGTCTGAGTGTTTGGAGTTTAGAGGGAAGAGTTGTTTGTGTACATGAGGCAGTTGCAACAGTGCCTCAGAATGGAAAATTGCTCCAGATCAATGGGTAAAAGCACAGATAAATGCCCTTCAAACATGCCAGGAGCAGTGGACATAGCAAGTAAGTACTGGAGCTTCATCTGTGATGAATGAGTACTGCTGATGGAAATCAGGTGTGCCACAATTCTTGATACAATAACCTGGTGAAGTGTCAAGCCATAATGCTAGTTGAAGTGCAAGACAGGAAGAACTAGCTTGATGTACGGGTGGAATAGAAGGCAGAATGTCTGCCACCTGTAATACTTTACCACAGCTGTGCAGTTATCAGCAGCTTTGCCCATGTGAAAGTTCAGTAAGCTCTGTAGTGCATGCGGTGACTGTGTAACACTATAGTAGACATACCTAGATAGGCAGGAGTTCTAATCCCATTACTGCCAAGTATGTGTGTGTGAATCATGTACTTCTGGCTTATACCATTTTTGACCTGTGTACTACCCTTTACGCTTCCCTTTACTCCAATGTAGTAGTCCTGTTGATGTCATCCACCTTAGAAGTACCTGTGAAAGAGGTGGAAGTGTATAAGCTTTGTGGTGCATCTGATAACTGTGTAGCACGATAGTAGGACTACCTAGATAGGCAGGAGTTCTAATCTTAATGTTGACAACTGTTTGTGGGTGTGTGAGAATCATATGTTGTGCGGCTTATACCATTTTGATGTGTATAAGCTACACGGCTGGTGACCATCTCCCGCTGCCATGAATTTATATAGTGTGGTAACAGCATCTGCCTCACATTCAGCAGGATAAACCATTGTACATTCCTCTGTACAGGTGTGTCTGGAATATCCTTATGTTTGCAACCTATACGTGGTCGGAGGTGGTCTGTGTGCCTTAACAATGCCCATGTATGTGATAGTATAGCGAAATAGGCCACAGTGAGTGTACTGACACATATGAAAGCATGAGATATCATATCTGACTGAAGCATCATGCTAATACAACATCTGATACCCTCACAGGTGGCCAGCCTTGTATGTGCAATGCATTAGTCCAGATGCTTGGTTTTACAAGTGAACTGTTCCTGTTATGGGTGACATTAAAGGCTGGAAGAGGTGTGGACTGTCATATTGTGGTCCGAATAAGTATGTAGCAGGCACACCTCACATATTAAGTGGGGTGTATACACAATTTATATCCATTGTATACTACTAATGTGTCATGCATGACCCTACCTTTGGCCATTTGCCCAGCCCATTTTGCTGGCCTCTGTCCAGATGTCTTGGCACTGACAAGTTGTGAGGTATGCTACAGGAATGTTGAATTCATGTCAGATATGCCCCAGTGGTGACCACTGTGATTCAATACAGTTAACTCTAGCACAAGTGAACATGCACAACAAGCAATATAGCTATTACATAAAGCAATATAGCTAATACTGATGGTTGTGTGCATGGTAAGTTGCATGTGCTTCACATGCCTGTGGTATTGCCAGGCAACAACAGAAAAATGGCATACTCACAAGCTTCAGGCTGCTGTCCCATATGCAGACCAGAGGGTCCTAGGTTGTTGTGAGAGGGAGTTATTGTCAACAGACTCACATGTGGTCTTGGTACAGGATGGATGCAGCATGTAAACATATGTAAACAGTGTAAACACATTTTACACAGGTAAAAAATTCACTCTCCAAATCCAAGAACACAGCATTCATGGGACCTGACAACATACCAGGCTGTGTTCTACATTAACTACAGAACGAGCTGGCACCCCACCAAAGTACCATGTTCAATCATAGCCTCACCTCAGGCTATGTGCCCACTGAATGGTGAACAGCGACAGTTATCCCACTCCACAAAGGGGGAGCCACCACGGACCCCGGAAACTACTGACCCATTAGCCTGATGAGCCTGGTCTGCAAGACTATGGAACATGTCATCATGGAACTTACAAACAATGACAATGGTAATCTCCAAATTCAGGACCCCACCCAGTTCAGGTTTGTAAAAGGCAGATCATGTCTCCTAAACCTGATAAACTTCTTTGAAGTGGTCACCAAAGCAGTAGATGAGGGTAAGGTGGTTCACACAGCCTATCTAGATCTCTCCAAGGCTTTCAGCACCATCCCCCACTCTGGAATTATAGATAAACTCACTAAACTAGGTATAAATCCCTATGTCACAAGAAGGGTTGCCAACTGGCTCACTGACAGAACCCACATAGTGAAAGTAGCAGACTCCAAATCCAACTTCAGACCAGTGACAAATGGAGTACCACAGGGTTCAGTCCTGGGTCCTCTCCTGTTTGGTATCTACTTCTCTGAAGTACAGGCTAACAGAGATGGACTTTGGCTAATGAAGTTCACAGATGACTGCAAACTAGAAACCATAATCAAAACTCCTTAAGATGTGGACATCCTACAAAAGGGCCCCGCTGAGACAGATGCCTGGTGTCAAAGTCATGGCCTCAAGCTCAATGCCAAAAAGTGCTTGTTATCCCTTTTGGTAAAAACTCTGTACCCATGAACTGCCACATAGGCAGTAGTCTACTTAACACCAAAAGTGTGGTAAGAGACCTTGGGACACAGGTGGACAGTAGTCTCTCCTTTGATAATCACATTGCCGCAGTAGTCAGGAAATCCTTCTACATGGCACACCTCATCATAAAAGGTTTCTCATCCATGAAAAAAGAGGTCATTGTTCCCCTCTACTCATCACTCATTAAACCCATTATAGAGTACAACTCCCCTTTTCATATGTACCTCACAAGACAACTACAACAACTGAAAAGGCCACAGAAATACCTCTCAAAGAGGATTACCAGCCTCAAATAGATGCCCTACGCAGACCGTCTCAAAAAACTGCAGCTTTACTCTGTTGAATATCGCTTACTCAGAGGCCATCTCTGCCTAACACACAAAGCGATGTCAAACCCAGATCAGTTGGACACGGTCCACTTAAAGAAATCCCAATCCCTACGAGCTACACGCTGTGGGGACCTAAACCTTGTCACCACAATAAAGGAGGGATAGATTCCTGTCCCAGAGACTTCCCATACTCTGGAACAAAGTAACTATCTATATCAAGCAAAGCTCCTCATTAGCATACTTCAAGAAAAATCTTGATGATTGGATAGGAGATACAAAATTCACCCAGAGGATCACTTCTGTGGCTCTGCTCGACAGTGGCACAGGAAAATAATTTTTTTGGGTGGCAAAAGTCAGGGAACCTTTTGGCTAGGCTTATATAGACCCTAGGGCCAATAGCCTGGTACCAACCTATGAACCTATGAACCTATGTCTGAACATCTACAGTACTAACTGCAATAATACACAATGTCCTGTCCTCACCATAGATGTGTACCTCTGTGTATTAGAAAACCCCATCCACAACTGCAATCGGACCTGACACATGCATGTAGATACAATACAGATAATGTATGTCTGATACATTAGCATACTAATCCCCACCTGCTCTTACCTGCACGCTCTTCGTCCAGTGTGTGTGTGCAACCCACCTCCGCAATGCTTCCCTCAGCGCCATGGCTTGTGCGTTGGGAATGTGCCCCAAGTTTGGTGATTAGCTCCTCAGTGGGTGTCAGTGGGGGCTGTATAAATCGGGCCTCATCTGTGGCTAGCCAGTCCCTCAGTACAGCAGCAGCCCATTGACAGACATGGTGGATGAGGTCAATGGCCCGATGCTACACATGCTCATAAGTTCTGCTGTGCAGGCCGACATCATTTTCCCTGTGGACCACACTGTTCCACAGGGCAGTACTCTCCTGCACATCTTCTGCTCTCCATCCAAACAACAGGGCATAATGTCCAATCATATATTGGGTGATAATGTCAGTTTCCCCAACAGAGAATGTTGGTAGGCGAGCACTCTCCATGTTACCTGGAAGACATAAACAGGATAAATGTCACAGGACCTCATACGGTTGTCAAAATGCACACCAACAGTGGTTATTACTTGCAAATAATCCACACTGCACCAAAACCATCCAAGCTATCATGGCTATAGCAGCTTGCATTACATGCCTGTCCCTAAGCTATCTTATTCCTCCCAATATTGAACACGTGATTGCATAATCCTCTATTCTCCATTCATTTCTGTGTAGAGGGTTGACAGTGGGCATCTTCCATGTGGATGCTGTGTGGATGGTGGCAGGTCTGTGTTTAACTGTGTTGTGTGATGGAGCTGTGAGCACATGCCTGAGTTCATGTAGGTGGCAGACAATGATGTCATTATGCCCCATGGAAATATACTGTTGTTGCCATCAGTAGGCAATATGTACATGCTTACCATTACTGAGGGGAGGAGTGTGGTTGATGTGCATATCCCTCCTGTACAACTGGGGTAGACAGGCTGGTGATTTTCCCACCTAATCTGTGTGATGCAAGTTGCCTATATCCATGGCATGTGTGTATGATGTGTTCTTTACCCCCATTACAGGGTGAATTGTGTTGTATCCTCTGAGACTTACAACATATGTGGAGACACAGTTGCAATTGTCCTTGGTGGTATGGATGGTGGTGTGGATATGTCTGATTTATAGTCATAGTCAGCCTTACAGGAAGTCACCTGTGAACTTACATGCTTGCTCAGATACAGGTGGACTTGCTTTCAAGTTGTTGCCTGCAGCTATGCGTCCCTGTACAGCCAATGTAGCAACCTATTATGTGGTTTGTGTATTGCTGCTGTCCACCAAAGGGGATTACTCTACCTTGCTGGAGGCTGGATATACAGGTCAGGTACTGCTGTGTCCATATTGCTACAGTGGATATAAAGGGTATACACCCCTGATACAGTGCCTGGTATTTGTGCAATTGGAACATGACACCACAATAACTCATTTCATAACAATTCCCACCTGTAGTGTGGCCTATAGCCTGTACAATTCAATTGAAAACATAACAATCTGGTCTGTGAAAACATTTGAAAATAATACTCAGTACAATATGCCAGTTGAATGAGTGCGCATACCCTTAAACTGATATGTTGTGTATGCACCTCATGAGATGGTTACAGCATTCATCCATCTTGGTCTGGACTCTAACATATCTTCACTTGGCAATAGTTGCTCACCTAACTAGAAACACCTTTGATTGTATTTCAATGGAATTGTGCAGGTTATGGGTTACATTCAAGATGAAAAACATTATAAAATGATCTTCTGTGGTCTGATTGCCTTACAGCTTACATACCTGGCATTCCAACAGGTGTGTGTATACTTGTGATATCCACAGTATACAGGTGTTGATATAGCTGGTAGTGGTAGGCATGGACAGAGGGTCATAACACAGGTGGACACTTCTCTGATTAATATGTGATAATCATGCCTACTCTAGTACCCATATCAGTGTCAGGGCAATGAACAACCAGTAGCTGTACACATTTCTGTCTGTCATATCCACTGACATTGATATTGTATGCATGCAACATGCACAACCTATGTACCTGAATGATTGAAACCCATGTGATTAGTTTTGTGCCTTCCAGCTAAACTTATGCATACATACATGTGCTCAGGGGATACCTGCTATACATTTCTGTTGTATATTAGTATGGCACACTGTATTTACAGTCTTGCTGCTCAATCATACTTCTCAACCTGTTACAGCAGTATGTCTGGACAATGGCACACATAAATGGGTATCAAAGGGCACATCAGTATTGACACTGCATTAATACAGTTGCACCATACATTAGTACATTGATTGCACAGTAGGGTCTAACATTACTGTGATAACCTGGAAGATGTCCAATAGTCACAAGTAGGCTATTATGTTACAATGTCATTACTCACAGACCTGCCAATGGTTTGTCTGACATAACACAGGTATATCTGCATATGACTACAGATATCAGTCACAAATGTGCTTATTGTCCAGCAGAACACTGTATAGTTGAATGTTATTAGTTCAGTATATCACATGCAGTTCAACACACGTCTGCAACAGTACTTTACTATGCACATGCCCTCTATAGGTCTTAGCTTTACAAGGCATACGTGTGTCATACTCATAATCACAGGTAACATGGATGTGGAAATCATCTCATTAACTGGACTAGCAGTGGCACAGTCACAACTGCTTGACAGACAACCCTGTGGTTGTCCTATATGAGCTGTCCCTTCCCAGGGTGAGTCAGGCTCCTGAGCTGTGATCCTACCTTGCAACCTCTCAGAGTATCACATCTGGACAAACCCTAAAATGATGGGGTTTAAATAGGGACAGACTTTAAATATTCCTGTTACAAACATAGGAAGTTCATAGAATGATACATTTTGCATTACGCTGAATATTCTTAAGGATGTGGAGTCTTAAACTCAAGTGTTTGTCATTACTTGATGACTTCAGTCCTCAGCTATTTGCCATAAAAGTACAGATTTTAGGAGGAACAGACAAAAATATATGATGGTAAAATGTGGGCATTCTGTGAAGATCTGTACAGTTGAGAGGTATGTCTGTGATATCTTCCACTGCAGAGAGGACCATATGCTATGGCCATAGCAGCTGTTTAGCAGGATATTAGTACAGCAAATCTTGTTGGGATATATATTCCTCCAAATCATATTTCCCATTATTACAGACCAAGTACTGCATTCAATTACTTGCTTACATGTTCCACTTACCTTTTTTTGTCTTCTCTTTTCTACTTTATGTTTCATTTATTTATTTATCTCTCTCTCTCTGTACTAAAGGGATAGAGCTGGTTTGAATAGGTGGCAACATGGCTTTTGTAAGTGATGCTCATGACCAGGTGATGTTTTGTGCACCTATTGGGGTTCCCCATTTGCTAATTGCATGCAGAGCAGTTGTGTAATTCTTCCATTAGCAATGTCATGGTAACATACTCCTATAAATGAGTACTCCACGTGGGCATTTTCCCTTTCCCTTACTTGTGAGGAAGACATCCTGGAGTTGTGTGAGCTACTACCTCTTACAGCAAGACTTGTAGAGACAAGCCAAATACATGGTGGGAAAGGTTCAAGATTTAGGGGCAGAATGTGAGTATTGCTGTTATATGTTTGGAATACTGCTAGTTTAACAAGGTTTGTCTGGACATGCTACTTCTGCATGGGTTTCAGTCTGAAAAAGTTCTGTCTCTGCATAGCTCTCAACTGTAGGGCCATCCACATAATGGCCACAGGTTAGCCTGTTACATATGGGCTATCCCAGACAGGTGTACTTGTCAAATAAGTAACATACTCTGGTGAATGCATTATGTAGATGGTAACATTCATTTGTTTTTTCTGACTTTAAATCCCTCAGAAAAGATATGCTTCAACAAACCCTTTAACACTGGCAACTTTCTCAGTGTATAACAGCAATATTTCAAGTATGGCCATGTATTTGAGCCTCAGTCCACCAATTATGTCAAGCTTTGTCCAGATGTCATACAGTAGTAGGTTGATAGGTATACTGGTCTACAATTATTTAGTACTGTAATTCCTGCTGAGGGAAAAGGTTGGGAAGCATGTTGAAGTCTGTACATTGAAGAGGATGGTGTATACAGAATGCTCTTTTATGCCCTTGTAACATATTTTATGTGGGGGACAGTAACATATGTTTTAAAATATGGCTGTTAGAACATGTGAGACATATTACCAATAAGAAATATGACAGTTTTATAGCCATAGATTTGAATAAATCTCACAAAGGGGACAGTAGTCGGTCCCAAGGTACTGTTTTTGAAAATGTCTGTTCTTCAGTTTGTTGAAACATTCATGAAAGGACAATTGTTATGTACAGACTCAATGTATTAATATTAACTGTGATACTTTATCCCATAGGGGGTTAAATGAGGAGTGTAATTAGAGGCTGTGTATTCAATTATGTAATTAGGTGTTAATTGCTTCTTGTGATTAAGGCATGAATTTCTGGTAATGATTTACTCCTTGAAGGATTTGGCCAAGACATCAGAGTATAATGAAAACATCTGAATTACTGGCTGGTTGTATTTTTCTTTGCTGTGTTCAGCCATTTTATTTGTTTTGCTAAGAAGTTGCTGTATGTCTGGCCATTGTGTATGGCCTATCATAAGTTTGTAGCAGTGTACTGTTCATTTATTTATTTGGACTGTGGGGGGAGGGGGGTGATATGAGTGGCATAGCTGCTTTTTCATCCAACTGTGCATGCTGCCCCAATTGTGGGTGGTCTATCAGCAGCATATGTTTGTATGGGCATTCTGGAACATGTATGCATGTTTTATATATATATATATATATATATATATATATATATATATATATATATATATACATATACATGTGCAGGTGTCAGGTATTGCTACGGCCATACCACTATGTAGGTGCCCACATTGTATTGTGCTGTGGGTCTGGACACTGCTGCTAGTTCTGACATATGGGACATTCCTTAATGTGGTACTTGCCCCTTTTCCTTGTCTGTGTGAGAGACATTACACAGGTTGTGGCCAACAGATTCACATACAGTACGAGGCAAAACAGCACAGGACAGGACATGTGGAGACAGCCAACCAACATGTGACATATCCCCTGATTTGTGAACAGCTTCTATGTCATCAGTGCTGTTATACACATGGTGGAGTGATAGATTGACAGAGTTTGTGTGGACATGCATTTAGTGTGTAATGTCATGACTCAAAGTGCTATGTCTCTGACATACCTCTCGACTGGCACGCTGTCCACAGACTGGCCACATGTCTGCTTGTTATGTTTTGTCTGTTCCCCACAGAGTCGGTGTCCTTGGTAAATCAGTCGTGGACTCTGGGGAATGCAGTCAGTAAATATTCACATCTATTGGTATTACCAATGTCATATTCCTCATAAAGGTTGTTACAACAAACCCAGTGACATCTGCAACTGTCTCAATGTGTGACAGCAGTATGTCCAATCTACCCCTCTGTTTGTGCCTCAGTTCCACCAAGTGATATAGGGGTTGAAGTCTAGCTTAGTGAGTTATTGCATGATTCCTGACTGGGGAATGTTATCAAAGACTTTGGTCAGATCAAGGTGGGCTGTATGTACCACCTTGTCTTTATCCACAGCTCGGGTGACTGACCCCCATGAAGTTGACCAGGTTAAATTAGCAGTTATTACCTACCCTTCACAAAAGTAAACTGTGTGGGATCCTGAGTCTGCAGATTCCCGTATCCCTGCTTATTCAGTGCATGATGATGCATTCCATAGCTTCACATAACAGACTTGTCAGGCAATTGGGGCAGTATTTCCCAGGGTCTGTAGTCACACCTCATTTGTGGAGAGGAGTGACTGTAGCAGTGCACAATTCAGTAGGGACAAAGTCTGAGGTGAGGCTGCGGTTGAACAGGGTACATAGGTGAGGTGCTAGGTCACTTTGTAGTTCATGTAGAACACAGCCTGGGATATTGTCAGGTCCCATAGAAGCTGTATTCTTGGCCTTAGATAGTGGTGTTTTAACCTGCACTGCAGTAATACTGAGTCCCTAGCAGTATACTGGTATTGTGATTGGTCCTTTGGGGGTGAGAGAGGGCTAAAGTTTGCACTCAAGATGTCAGCCAGTATATTGGCATTATTTGTTGGCTTTGTCTGGGAGGTACCATTGTCTAGTAGCTCAGAACAAATCTTGGTATTGCCATGGAGATTCTTTACATAACTGTATGATGCCTTGTGGTTCTCTTTACTATGTGCTCCAATTCTATTCTCACAGCTAACTTTGTAGCATTTGATGAGGGATCTCAACTTTTAATTGGGGTTGATAAGGGTTTATTTCCAGTCTTGAGACTTCATCTTATTCCATATCAGTTCCCTACTTCTGTTGTACAGTTTCTTTATAGTAGGGGACTACCAGATCAGCTTCCTTTTTTTGGAGGTGAGGGTCCTGGTTTTATTGGGTATGGTGGTATCCATGCACCTATGTATGTGTTCATAGTGCATTGTTGTTTGATTCAGCTGTCATGAAACTAGTCTCCATTTGCATGTCTGCCATGAGGTTATACTCTTCTGTTTTTATGAGGCCATAGTTAGCTTTGGAAAGGCTTTTCATGGTGGTTATCTGTGAGGACAGGGTGGGAGGGCTGTGGATTTCCAAAGGTGATTAATTTGTGTTCAGATATAACAAGGGAGGAGTTCACTATTGGTGTAGAGCAACAGTCATCCATGTTAGGAAGGACCAGGTCGATGTGATGGGCATGTGCATCGGTACATGAGTAGCTTTCTCAGTTAATTGTGAGGTAGTTGAAGTAAACCAGTAGGAGAGTATTAGGTTGGACACTAATATTCTACAGGGTGTTTACGGACATGGAGTGTGAGTCTTGGGACATGTTTGGGGACTTACAGTAGGCTACAACCTGAATGACTGTCTTACCCAATGTTAGCTACGCCTGCAGGATTTGTAATGCATAATGTTGGTCTACCACTCTGGAGGTGTGTGCATCCTTTATGAATATGAAAATACGACCACCTTTGGAGCTTCAGTCCAAGTTCTACAGCCACATGTTGTGGAATGAGTTATAGGCTGGTAGTGCAGGGGCGCTTCCTGCTGCCTTTAACCAGGTCTCTGTTACAGCACAGATGTCATTGTTCCCCATTTTAAGGAATACTTCCAGAGAGTGCATTTTCAGATTTAGACTTTTAGTGTGTAGCAGCATGACCCTCTGATTGCATGTGTTCGTAGCTGTCATATATATCTGTATATTTATGTATACATATACATATATAATATATATATATATATATATATATATATATATATATATATATATATATATATATATATATATATATATATATATATGGGTCTATGTTTAAATAGCGAAAGTACATACCATCAAAATGCTTTTTATGGAGCACAGTACAACGAAAGTTCAGAATATCAAAAAACAACATGAACGAAACTCATTACATGGAAAATGCAACTAGCAAATGCAACAGAAACCCCTGTAGTGTTAGTGCAACCAAACTCCACCAAACAGTGCTAATTCCCAAATATAATATCCACGTTAATAGGTACTGAAAAAAGTAAATTAAAATCTGTGATATTTAATCTCCAACATTAATTTCTGACTGTATTTCACATTTTTAATAGGTTGGCAATCGCACATATATATTGCAAATTTGAGTAATCCTCTTTATGAGAGAATATGGTTTCAAACTGCTATTGACATCGTATTTGATGCTTTTTAGGAGATGATGGACAAGCAGTACACATGCGCTAATGCAACTCATCAACTCAATTCTGTTCCCTTACAATACCTGATATTACAGCATTCAAATCTGATAAATGTTTCCCTGTTAAACATTTGAACCTACAATGCCAAGCCTCAACTGAATTCTGAGTTCTTGGCAAGTACATATCATTTAACACTGATACATTCCAAAACTTAACTGGAAAAAATGGTGGAAATCGTATTTCATGAGTAGACCTAGAGGAAAATGACCTACGTTTCCCCAAAACATACCATTCAGCGAAAACTTTTAAGAGCTCCTTCTTTTCCCTTGGAAAGCTATCCCTTAGTATATAGAATGTTGTTATTACATCTCTTTCTGCTAAGAAAAAGCTAAAGCAGCAAGCTTTTTCACTGACAATTGGAAGGACATACTGCTGTTATACAAAGATCCAAGCCCTAAACTTTGTATCTTCTTCCATATGTTTCTTCCAAAATGAAAGAAGCATCCTTTACAAGTTACATTATCCACATTCAGTCTAATGCTTTTGACAGCAGCCATATCAAAATCACATAGTATATAGCTCACTTGACATTTTAAATTATCTTCAATTAAAGCAAATACACAGTGCCACATGAAATTATACACTTTGAGGGATTTTTTACTCATCAAGCACTATATCAATTGTACTGTTTTTGTGTATGCTCTATACTTTACAAGTGAATGCATAGTGTACAATTGTCTGCAAGCAGTTCCTCTAACAAAATATGTGCCATCCATTACCCATATATCAGACATAGCTAAATCATCTAAATTCTTTTTAGTGGTAAAGATAAGTGCTACATTTTCATTCATCTTATCACTTAGCCTTTTCTGAATGAAGGTACCTCCTTCTAAAGGGAAATCATCTATGTTTAGATTACCAAGAGTGACATCACTTCACAGCATGTTATCTCTGCATTTATAATGAGTTCTCTTAACTTGATGTAACAACGCATGCCTACTAAGGAGTGTGACTGCATATACTAATGAGGAGGAAGCTATGGCATCATCTACAATCAGACAAGGGAAGTCTTATGATAATATAACTCTCTCTTTCAAGTTATGACACACAGCATATTTTTCCTGTAACATCTGAATGCTGTACACATGTACAGATATCCATTTGTTTAGAACTTAGGTTATGGAGATTATGATTTTTTCATATTTTGGTAAATAACTTTGCAAGGGAGCATCTGAATGTACAAGTAATACCTCATTTTGAAGACAGTAGTCATAGTTCTGACATGGTAAAAGAACTGAGCCTGTATGTTGTAGATATGTACATATATCAAGGTTTGTTTCAGACTTATGGTTATGGAAATTATGATTGTTTTCATATTTTGGTAAATAACTTTGCAAGGGAGCATCTGAATGTGCTAAGTAATACCTAATTTTGAAGACAGTATTCATAGTTCCAACATGGTAAAATAATTGTGCCTGTATGTTATAAACATGCACGGATATCGAAGTTTGTTTCTGACTTAGGTTATGGAAATTAATGATTTTTTTTCATATTTTGGTAAATAACTTTGCAAGGGAACATGTCAGTGTGCCAAGTAATACCTCATTTTGAAGACAGTATTAATACTAACAACATGGTAAAAGAACTGTGTCTGTCTACTGTACACATCTACAGATATCAAAGTTTGTTTGACTTGTAGGATTATGAAAATTATACATTTCCAATAATTCTCATTATTATGCCCATATCTTTGCAAGAGAGCATGGTGATGACATAAGTCATGCATCATTTTGAAGCTGGCATTGAGACACACAGCTTCTACACTGATATGTAGCCTCTGTGTGTCACAAGTGATGGGATATTCTGCTTTGTTTATCAACTAGGAGAATATTATAGTAATCATATTTCTGTGAATATCGCCATAAAAGGAGCATCACACAGTAATGGTTAAGGTATCATTTTAAAGCTGATATTCATACAAACAAATTGAATACAAGTTGTATATGTCTACATGGTGCATTGGCCAAGATATCATGTTTTGCTTTTCCAAAAAAAGTAAAAAATATGCACAATATCAGCATTCCTTGCCAAATATTTAATAATGACTTTGAAACACACTATCAACATTTACACTGTTGGGAAGGTCAGTGTCTGCTGAACAACTTTTGTGTTTACATTTTTAGTCTAGCTATTATAGTTAAAGAGTTATCAACATTTGTTTTCTGTATGGTATTACAACTGGATTTTCTGAAAATGAGCTCAGGCTGCACTGTTGTTCCTTCTATTTAAGGGGTAAAATAAAACATTTTAGAGCTTTACTAGAAAGGCTCATCCAGACTCTGCTACACTTTGCTGTGAAGGAAAGGTTAGTTTGCTTTTATTTTTTGTATTTTGTATTACTTTATTGCCTTTCAATATTTTGAATACTGTGGTTTGTTTTCTTTACCTTGTGTTTTACTTGCATTCTGTTTTAACAGAATATTAAAACTTCAAAAGAGACCACAGCTCTCTCTCTTCTGAGTCAAGCAGAAATTAGAGCTGAGTCAGGCAGAAATAAGAACTGATCAGTTAAGGACTCATTCATAAGATAGAAGAGGTCACTTAAGGTTAATCATTTGTTAACTGATGGGGTGGAGCTAGGAACTAAATCTTCTATTTAAGGGGTAAAATAAAACATTTCAAAGCTTTACCAGAAAGGCTCATTCAGACTCTGCTACACTTTGCTGTGAAGAAAAGGTTAGTTTGCTTTTATTTTTTGTATTTTATATTACTTTATTGCCTTTCTATATTTTGAATACTGTGGTTTGTTTTCTTTACCTCGTGTTTCACTTGCATTCTGCGTTAACAGCATATTAAAACTTCAAAAGAGACCACAGCTCTCTCTCTTCTGAGTCAGGCAGAAATTAGCACTGAGTCAGGCAGAAATAAGAACTGATCAATTAAGGACTCTTTCATAAGATAGAAGCGGTCACTTAAGGTTAATTGTTTGTTAAGTGAGGGGGTGGAGCTAGGAACTAAACCTTCTATTTAAGGGGTAAAATAAAACATTTCAGAGCTTTACCAGAAAGGCTCATCCAGACTCTGCTACACTTTGCTGTGAAGGAAGGATTAGTTTGCTTTTATTTTTTGTATTTTGTATTACTTTATTGCCTTTCTATATTTTGAATACTGTGGTTTGTTTTCTTTACCTCGTGTTTTACTTGCATTCTGCTTTAACTGCATATTAAAACTTCAAAAGAGACCACAGCTCTCTATCTCTTCTGAGTCAGGCAGAAATTAGAACTGAGTCAGGCAGAAATTAGAGCTGATCAATTAAGGACTCATTCATAAGATATAAGGGTTCACTTAAGGTAAATCATTTGTTAACTGAGGGGGTGGAGCTAGGAACTAAACCTTCTATTTAAGGGGTAAAATAAAACATTTCAGAGCTTTACAAGAAAGGCTCATCCAGACTCTTCTACATTTTGCTGTGAAAGAAAGGTTAGTTTGCTTTTATTTTTTGTATTTTGTATTACTTTATTGCCTTCTATATATTGAATACTGCGGTGTATTTTCTTTTCCTCATGTTTCACTTGCATTCTGCTTTAACAGCATATTAGACAGCACATGGGAAACCAGTGTTCCACACCAGAGGTCAATTCCTCGTTGGTGAGAGCTGACCACAAGCTAATCAGCCTAGACATCCACATCCCACCCCCACCCCCCAATTAGGGAAACCATAGTAAAAAACTTCTCCAAAGCCGACTTCACACTTCTTAAGACAGAAGTGGCAAACTTCATGACACCCATGCAGATGGACAATAGAGGTATGACTGCCGAATCCTATACAAATGCACCTTATAAACACTTACACAAGTGCATGGATTATGCTATCCCTAATAGAACCAAGATGTTATCCTCCAAAAAAAGAAAGCCAATCTGGTGGTCCTGTGCCATAAACAAACTCTACAACAGAAGAAAGAAATTGTTGCAAAAAAGAGTATAATCCCATGACTGGAGGAACTCCCTGGTCAAGCTCAGTAAGAAGCTGAGATCCCTCATAAAATCCTCCAAAGCTAGTTACGTAAACAAAATTGCCACTGACTCTAAAGACAACCACAAAGCATTCTATAGCTATGTCAAGAATCTAAATGGGAACACTCAGATCTCTGAGTTATAGCACAATGGCACTAAATATACAGAACCAACTGATATTGCCAACATCCTAGCAGATAGGTTCAGTGCTAACTTTACCCCCCTCTCACTCCCTAGAGGGCCCATCTCTATACTGGAAGAATGCAAAGTTCCTATAATCACGGCTGCACAGGTAAAAAATACACTCTCCAAAGCCAAGAACACAGCATCCATGGGACCTGACAATATCCCAGGCTGCATTCTACATGAACTACAGAATGAACTGGCACCCTACCTAAGTACCATGTTCAATCATAGCCTAACCTCAGGCTTTGTACCTACTGAATGGCACACTGCGACGGTTATCCCACTCCACAAAGGGGGAGCCATGACGGACCCCAGGAACTACCACCCCATTAGCCTGACGAGCCTGGTCTGCAAGGCCATGGAACATATCATCGTGGAACACATAAACAAAGACATTGGTAATCTCCAAACTCTGGACCCTACCCAGTTTGGATTTGTAAAAGGCAGATCATGTCTCCTAATCCTGATTGACTACTTTGAAGCAGTCACCAAAGCCATAGATGAGGATAAAATGGTTCACACAGCTTATCTAGATCTCTCAAGGCTTTCAACACCATCCCCCATTCTGGAATTATAGATAAGCTCACTAAACTAGGTATAAATCCTTATGTCACAAGATGGGTTGCCAACTGGCTCATGGACAGAACCCACACTGTGAAAGTAGGGGATTCCAAATCTGACATCAGACCAGTGACAAGTGGAGTACCACAGAGTTCAGTCCTGGGTTCTCTCCTGTTTGTTATCTACTTCTCTGAAGTGCAGACCAACACAGAAGGTCTTTGGCTAACAAAGTTTGCAGATGACTGCAAACTAGGAGCCATAATCAAAACTCTCAATTATGTGGACAAACTACAAAAGGACCTCAATGAGACAGATACCTGGTGTCAAAGCCATGGCCTGAAGCTCAATGCCAAAAAGTGTATTGTCATCCCCTTTGGTAAAAACTCTGTACCCATGAACTACCACATAGCTGGTAGTCTACTTAATGCTGAAAATGTGATAAGAGACCTCGGGACACAGGTGGACAGTAGTCTCTCCTTTGATAATCACATTGCCACAGTGGTCAGGAAATCCTTCTACGTGGCTCATCTCATCACAACAGGATTCTCATCCAGAAAAAAAGAGGTCATTGTTCCCCTCTACTCATCACTCATTAGACCCATTATAGAGTGCAACACCCCTTTTGGTATGTACCTCACAAGACATCTACAACAACTGGAAAGACCACAGAAATACCTCACAAAGAGGATTACTGGCCTCAAACAGATTGCCCTATGCCGACCATCTCAAAAACTACAGCTTTACTCCATCGCATATCGTCTACTCAGGGGCGATCTCTGCCTAACATACAAAGCTATGTCAAACCCAGAGCTGTTGGACATGCTCCACTTAAAGAAATCCCAATCCCTCTGAGCTACACGCTCTAGGGACCTAAACCTTGTCACCACAATAAACAGAACATGCTGGCAGGATAGATTTCTGTCCCAGAGACTTCCCATACTCTGGAACAGACTCCCTATCTATGTCAAACAGAGCTCCTCATTAGCACTCTTCAAGAAAAATCTTGATGATTGGATGGGAAATGGGAAATTCACCCTGGGGATCACTTCTGTGGCTCTGCTCAACAGGGGCACAGGAAAATAATTTTCTTGGGTGGCAAAAGTCAGGGTACATTTTTTGGCTAGGCTTGTATGGGCCCTAGAGCCGATAGCCTAGTACCTACCTATGAACCTATTAAAACTTCAAAAGAGACCACAGCTCTCTCTCTTCTGAGTCTGGCAGAAATTAGAACTGTGTCAAGCAGAAATTAGAACTGATCAATTAAGGACTCATTCATAAGATAGAAGAGGTCACTTAAGGTTAATCGTTTGTTAACTGAGGGGGTGGAGTTAGGAACTAAACCTTCTATTTAAGGGGTAAAATAAAACATTTCAGAGCTTTACCAGAAAGGCTCATCCAGACTCTGCTGCACTTTGCTATGAAGGAAAGCTTAGTTTGCATTTATTTTTTGTATTTTGTATTACTTTATTGCCTTTCTATATTTTGAATACTGTGGTTTGTTTTCTTTACCTAGTATTTTACTTACATTCTGCTTTAACAGCATATTAAAACTTCAAAAGAGACCACAGCTCTCTCTCTTCTGAGTCAGACAGAAATTAGAACTGAGTCATGCAGAAATTAGAACTGATCAATTAAGGACTCATTCATAAGATAGAAGAGGTCACTTAAGGTTAATCATTTGTTAACTGAGGGGTGGAGCTAGGAATTAAGCCTTTTATTTAAGGGGTAAAATAAAACATTTCAGATCTTTACTACAAAGGCTCATCCAGACTCTGCTACACTTTGCTGTGAAGGAAAGGTTAGTTTGCTTTTAGTTTTTTTGTATTTTGTATTACTTTATTGCCTTTCTATATTTTGAATACTGTGGTTTGTTTTCTTTACCTCATGTTTTACTTGCATTCTCTTTTAACAGCATAGTAAAACTTTAAAAGAGACATCAGCTCTCTCTCTCTTCTGAGTCAGGCAGAAATTAGAATTGAGTCAGGCAGAAATTAGAACTGATCAATAAATGACTCAATCATAAGATAGAAGAGGTCACTTAAGGTTAATCATTTGTTAACTGGGGGTGGAGCTAGGAACTAAACCTTCTATTTAAGGGGTAAAATATAACATTTCAGAGCTTTACCAGAAAGGCTCATCCAGACTCTGCTACACTTTGCTGTGAAGGAAAGGTTAGTTTGCTTTTATTTTTTGTATTTTGTATTACTTTATTGTTTTTCAATATTTTGAATGCTGTCGTTTCTTTTCTTTACCTTGTGTTTTACTTGTATTCTGCTTTAATAGCAAATTGAAACTTCAAAAGAGACCACAGCTCTCTCTCTCTTCTGTGTCAGGCAGAATTATTTTCCCACCCTCCCAGCCAGTTACAGTTGTCTTGTTAAATACCATGGTCTTTCTAGTTGCCTGCCTCTTATGTTAATCTGACCATATATCTCATTTCCTCTCTACTTTCACTGGCTTGTGTGAGTAATCAGAAAATCATCATTTTTGAAATCCCTCTCCTTCAACTATTTAAATTTATTGGCCATCCTACTGTATTCCAGAGTACCAGAATGCAAAAGTGGCCACCCATTTAAACCCATCTTGCTGTTTTAAAAACAATAACTCTCCACTAAACCTTAACTTTTTAAACAGGTAAAACTTAAGTTACCTTCACATCTAACTTCTCTAGTGCACACTGCAGTGTGCATTTTTTTCATCTTACCTTTAAGCATCCCAGTGACTAGCACTTTCTCTAATACCCGCTGGAAAGCACAAGGAAGCCTTAAACTGATACAAGCACTTAACTGTCCTTGTTAATAAGGATAAATTAACAGTAGGCACTAAACAGCCTATAATTGCAAAGTTCCTTGCTAAGTTAAGGGAAAACAGCTCCTGTACTTTACAAAAAAAAATAAAAAAGCACCAAACCAGGCATGTCCAAGGGTCAGCTTCTGGTGATTTGTCCTGTCCACCTGGTGAATCTGGGCATACTGGGGCAATGCAGCAATTGCCTTATGTACACAGACAACCCTCTCCTCCTACCACCCAACACTACAAACTGTGAGAAATGCACTTACATAGCCAAAATGGAAGCAAAGCTCTCTCCACAAGATTGTGCTAGACAGTCAAGAGGAGAAGGTTAACACCCACACTACACCTCAAGTAACACATAGCCCTTCTAAACACACACCACCAACACCCACATATAGAAACACTAAATCCACATATGCAGAGGCCCTTAACTGTAACCTGCCCAAGCAACAAGGACCTCTGAAGCTGAAATGCAAACCAAAGTGTCACATAGTTCACAAAACCAATGTGCCACCCAGCAACAGCCCCTAAGGCAAGACAATGTGCCTAACACTTTAGTCATAGGTGACTCTATAGTCCGGCACACTGATGTCCCTCTCACCAGGTTCAACAAGGAGAAAATTACAGTCAGCTGCCTCTCGGGTGCCAGGATCCACCACATAATGCATGCACTCAAGTCACTCCACAACAAGTACAAATATGACTCTGTCGTTGTCCATGCTGGAGTGAATGACATGAGATGTCCATCCCTGGACTACATGAAAGGAGACATGGAAGAGCTATGACCACAGCCCTGAGTAGCAACCTATCTTCACCCAGAATGATACCACAATATAAGGACAAAATGATTTCAACAATTTGGCTAAGCTTCTGGTGTCATTCAAACGGGATCCAGTATCTGTCTGCCTGGGATGACATGATTGACAGACCACGATGCTTTGCCAGAGATGGTCTGCACCTGTCACCCCTGGTATTCAGGTTATTGGCTAAGGCTCTTGCCACCCCTATAGTGCCTTTTTTAGGCAAAGTTCAAAGGACAAAACCACCACCGTAACAGGTACAAGCATGCAAAATCTGAAGGTAATGCTACTCAATGCTAGAAGTCTAAACCTCAAAATGCACTCTCTTGAGGCACTCCTAAAAATGGAGAACATTGATATCTGTGCAGTAACTGAGACCTGGTTCAAGGCTCCAGAGAGCACCCCTGCAATACCAGGCTGTAACTCTTACCACACTTTTCGGCCACCAAACCAGGACCAGACCTCTAAAGGTGGAGGAGTGTCAATATTCAACAAGGATATTCACACCACCAGGCTAGTTGCCCAACACAATCCATCTGAAATTCTCCAGGTGCAACAACACTAGGTAAGACTGCAATCCAAATTGTAGCGTGCTACAGATCCACCACTATACCCCAAGATTCTCACTACACCTTTCTAAACATACTGGAAAATATTAAGATAAGAATCAAACACCCTAATACTGGGAGATTTTAACTACCCTGCCATTAACTGGGAAAACTACTCATGTACCAACACCTTTGCCCAACGATTCTTGGAATTCATAAATTCCAACGCCCTGGATGAACTAATCCATAGTTCCACCAGGGGCTCCAATATCCTAGACATGGTCATTACCAACATGGGAAATCGATGCTCCACACCTATGGTCACCCCTCGTTAGTCAGGTCTGACCATAAGCTAATTACCCTTAACATCCACATCCCCCCCCCCCGTAAGGAAACCTCCATACAAAAACTTCTCCAAAGCCAACTTCATGCTACTCAAGTCAGAAGTGACAAACTTCATGACACCCATGCAGACGGGAACTGAAAGTTCAACTGCTGAATCCTACACTAAGGCACTGTATGAGCACATCCACTCATGCATGAATTGTGCCATCCCAAATAGAATCAAGATGCTCTTATCCAAAAAAAGGAAGCCAATCTGGTGGTCCACTGCCATAAACAAACTTTACAATAAGAGGAAGAAACTGTTGCCGAAAAGAGGAAAATCCCAGGATGCAAAAAACTCCCTTACCAGCCTCAGTAAAATACTGAGATCCTTCATGAAATCCTCCAAAGCAAGTTATGAAAATAAAATTGCCAAAGATTCCAAAGACAACCACAAGGCATTCTATAACTATGCCAAGAATCTAAATGGCAATGCTCAGATCTGCTCTGAGCTAAAATAGAATGGCATTAAATATACTGATCCCAAGGATATTGCCATTATCCTGGCAGATCGATTCAGTGCCAACTTCACCCCCCACTCACCCCCTAAATGGCGCATCTCAATACCAGAAGATTGTCAAATTCCAGTAATAACGGCCACACAGGTAAAAAACGCACTCTCCAAAGCTAAGAATACAGCATCCATGGGACCATATGACATCCCAGGCTGTGTACTACATGAACTATAATAACAACTGGCACCTCACCTAAGTGTCATATTTAATCATAGCCTCACTTCAGGTTTCGTGCCCACTGAGTGGCACAGAGCTGCAGTTATCCCACTCCACAAGGGGGGATCCACCTTGGATCCCAGAAACTACCATCCCATCAGTCTGGCAAGCCTTATCTGCAAGGCAATGGAGCATATTATCATGGAACTTATAAGCAAAGACATTGGCAACCTTCAAACACTGGACCCCACCCAGTTTGGGTTCGAGAAGGGCCAATCTTGTCTCCTGAACCTGATTGACTTCTTTGAATCAGTCTCCAGAGCCATGGACAAGGGTAAGGTGGTCCACACAGCCTATCTAGACCTTGCCAAGGCCTTTGACACCATCCCCCACTCTGGATTTATAGATAAACTTACTAAGCTGGGCTTTAATCCCTACGTCACCCAATGGGTTGCTAACTGGCTTACTGATAGAACCCACACTGTAAAAGTAGCCGACTCCAAATCCAGCTCCAGACAAGTGACAAGTGGAGTACCTCAGGGTTCAGTCCTGGGACCACTCTTGTTTGGCATCTACTTCTCCGAAGTACAGGCCAACACTAAGGGACTCTGGCTAACAAAGTTCGCAGATGACTGCAAACTAGGAGCTATTATTGAATCCCCAAATGATGTGGATACTCTACAAAAGGGCCTTACAGAAACAGATGCTTGGTGCCAGAGCAATGGGCTCAAGCTCAATGCTAAGAAATGTATAGTTATCCCCTTTGGGAAAAAAACATGTATCCGTGAATTACCATATAGGTGGCAGTGCACTAAACACCAAAAATGTGATAAGAGACTTAGGGACACAGGTGGACAGTTTTCTCACCATCGATAACCACATCACCACAACAGTCAGAAAATCCTTCTATGTGGCACACCTCATCACTAAGGGCTTTTCACCCAGAAAAAAGTAGGTCATTGTCCCACTGTACTCATCCCTCATTAGACCCATTATATAATCCAACACCCCATTTGGTATGTACCTCTCAAGACATCTGCAACAACTGGAAAGACCGCAGAAATACCTCACTAAAAGAATCACAGGCCTAAAGCAGATGCCCTACGTTGACCACCTTAAAAAACTCCAGCTATACTCTGTCGCATATCATCTACTCACAGGCGATCTCTGCTTAACATACAAGGCCATGTCAAACCCAGAGCTGTTGGACATGCTACACTTAACAAAATCCCAATCACTCATTGCCACATGCTCCAGGGATGTAAACCTTGTCATCACAATAAACAAAACATGCTGGAGAGATAGGTTCCTGACCCAGAGACTTCCCAGACTCTGGAATAGATTGCCCATACATGTCAAGCAGAGTGCCTCTTTGGTCCTCTTCAAAAGGAACCTTGATGATTGGATGGGAGAAAGGAAATTCACCCTGGGGATCACGTCAGTCGCCCTGCTAGACAGGGGTCCAGGGAAGTAAATAGTGTGGGAAGAAATAGCCAGGGAATTGTTATGGCTAGGCATGTATAGGCCCTACGGCTGATAGCCTAGTACCAACCTATGAACCTATGAATTAAGCAGGCAGCTTTTTCTGAGCTGCTCCGGAGTAAAAGAATTAATTGAAACTGAGTAGCCAATTGAGAAGAATAACATTTTAGTCTAGGTCCTTCCTAATGATGCAACTAATTCTATTTCTCTTAACAGTCTGTAAATGCAGCTTAATATATGGAAGAAAAGTATAGGAGAAATTAAATGTCTCATATCAGGAAAGTTATGGCAGTACTATGCAGCATATAGCACAGTATTCTAAAATGTATTTGTTTGCAGATATCCAACATTGATTTTATGATATAAATTGTGTAATATAGTTATGTATTGAGTGAATGAGATATGAAGGATAAATAATCAGCCTCTTCTCATATGCTAAAAACTGTGAACGTTTACCTGTCATTCTTCCCATGATCATAGAATCTTACTGAATAACCATTGATTGTTGAGAAGCAGCAGTGTTTCTTGATAAGAAATTTTATGTTCAGCTTATCAGACAAAGATCAAAAATTCTTTCAGTGCCTGTTATTGTTTTCTCTTGCAGCATACATAACTGCTTTCATATTACAGAAGTTTACTTAAATAATTATTTAATATATTAAGATAAGCAAAAAGTAAACTTGCCTAACCTCATATAACTCAGTCTTAATTGCTATAGAAATTTCACTTATCTTACATGTACAGAAGGGTTATTGAATGTAACTTTAATAGTTATTGTTACAGAAAATTTTATTTGATATTCATACTTATTAACATATGTTTCAGTGTTTTTGAAGGTACTTACTTAAGGACTTCAGACAGTTTAGAATATTCTTCCCAAGCTATACAGAGCTCAAGCTGCCTCTAATTGCTGGCAATTTACTTAACTTGTTTGAGATAGTGTTTCATGTGAAATGAACATTTGTGATAAGTTTAATCAATGAGATGATACTAATCTGTTAATGCAGGAATATATATATATATTCTTAAATTGTAAAGATGTATAACTTTGTACATTTTTATGAGGCAGCTAATGGGAAGATACATAATTGCTCTACAGAGATATGTTAAAACTCTTTTTTCTTTATTCTTTTAAATGTTTTTCTTTTGAACTGATGCAACATAGACAGAGTTTATAGGTTGTGCAGTAAATTCAGTTATGCTTTATTATAAAAAAATAACTTTATCATCTTGAATTAGATATTGATCAATGTATAATATCAATATCTTCAAATCTTTGGCTTTCATATTTATTAACAGACAAACTGAAGTCGGAGACTAGAAAATAGAATGTAAACTGACCATGATATTCACACTTTTCATAAATACATAGGTTTGATGGAGGAAAGAAGATGTTTTGTAAATAGGTGGCACCCAATATATGATTGATCATTCATAAATAACACTGGTTTTAAAATACCACCTGAACATAAAATAATATAGACAGCAAGCCAACAATTTATTAGCAATCATATTGGACTTCATTTAACACATTTGTCTTGGAAGAGTTAATATTATGAATAATTAAAATTATTGATACTTTTTTTTGGAAATTTCCAAATTTCTAAACCCATAATCCATAAAAGAGTACTAAATCATTTTATATCTCAACCACTTAAGCATATAATTGAATTAATTAAAACCTTTAATTGATGCATTCTCACCCTTATAATTGATTGCTTGCTGTCTGTTTCCAAGACGTAAATCAAGAAATTGCATTTTATTTTATATTCTGCCCTAGGGTCTCAGCTAAGTTCAGAAATTACACAAAATATGCTCATCATTATCAAATAATGGTTAATTGAGTATAACAAAAATATAACAGTTAATTTGTTTGTTGGTTTAAGTTTATTAACTTACTTCATTCTGACTTTGCTATAACAATTCAGTAATGAAAATATATTGAAACAATTTTATGTGTATCTACAATTTTTCTTGGACTATAGAAAAATAAATAAGATGTACTCCTAAATCTTAAAAGATTAAGAAGTATATATATATTCAACTAAGCAGTGTATAGTGCAATAACTCATGTATATATATATATATATATATATATATATATATATATATATATATATATATATATTATGATGTTGATCAGATATTCATCACTACTTTCTCATATCATACAACTTATTAACCTTAGATTAAGAATTTATTAAGCATTCTTCATTTACACAGTTAACATGGACTGTTCTAAAAATCATCTTTCCCTCATTTACTATTACAAGCTGAAATTATAATTCCTTATCATATAAATCTTTAAGTATAAGAACATACTAGGTTGAGAGACTATCTCTGTGAATAGTAGTTAAGATTAGAGGGATGGTCTGTGTGATTTATTTACACTAACAGGAGGATTTAGTCTTCACAGAATCGGATAGTAATGGTATTACTCATAGTTGTAGTTTCATAAACATGTTTGTTTTGGTTTTTAAGTTGTCTAAAATAAATGTGGCAGGCATATCTAAATATAATCCCTTTTCTCCAAGATACATATATGATCATAGATATTAACCATATATCTTAATACAAACTGACACATATAAATACTATATGAAATGTCAATCTATTAATATTAATTGCCTCAGTAACAATAACAAAAGGTGAAGTTTATACAAATACCTGAATTTACATAAACCTCAACTGGTATTTCTTCAAGAAATGCATCTGACTAATGAAGATACAAATAAATTAAACTTCAATGATTATACAATACTAACAACATTACAACTTAAAAGAAAAGAGGTGTAGCTATGTTAATTAGAAAGGCTATCCTCTCTCCCAAGATAATTTCAACTTTTCAAGATTCCTCAAGAATGTTTTGTTTAGTAATTCTTGAAATAAAAAAAAAAAACTACACCTTAGCTAATATTTATTGGATACCTGGGGTTGGAATTAAAACAGTCAAAAATTACTTGGAAGATATTATTCACTATGCTAAAGGCAGTTTAATAATGGCAGAAGACTTCAATTGTATTATAAATAACAAAGACTCTGATTCTCATAGTAACTGAAAGAAATCTCTGGCCTCCAGAGCTTTAATGGAATTTATTGATACCGTAACACTTAAAGATATTAACCAATTTGCTGATCATAATTCATTATTTTTCACTTTTTATTCGCAATGACATAATACCCACTCATGCACTGACAGAGTGTATGTATCAAATGATTTAATTACAAAACTAAGTGGAGTTAAAGTAATAGTCTGTCCTATTTCAGATCATAACGCTTTAATATTTGAAAGATACTGAACCATATTTCTGCCTTCCAGTCACTAGAATATCCTTATGTGTAACAAATCTAAAGGATTTTAAAGAGTTTTATATAAATGAAATAAATATGTTCTTAAAAAGATAATAATACTGAAGATGTTTCAAAAATATATGTATGGTACTCTTTAAAGTCATATATCTATGGTAAGGTACTATCCTGGTATATCAGTAAAAAAGGTCATGGAATAAAGAATTGATGGATCTGCAAACTAAATTAGATGGACTCAAACTAGAAATACAAAAAGGCAATACTAAATTAATTCCAGAGTTAAAACAAACAAATAATAAATATTCTGAAACATTGCATCACAAACTTATGATCAAATTAAACTCATATTCCATGAATTCTTTTAATCAAAAAACAACTAGAAAACAGGACAAAAAAATCATTAAATCTATACAAATAAAAGGAATATACAACACACACACACACACACACACACACACACACACACACACACACACACACACACACACACACACACACACGCATAAACTAATAACTGACCTTAATAACGTACTAGAAACATTTAGACTTCATTACAATACTCTTAATACATCCAACCAAAAATCTATCCCAATAAATGATATTAAGACAAAAAATATCTGTATTAAATTATCCCAGCCCCAAACTGACATAATTATTAAACCAATAAGAATGACAGAAGTAAAGGCTCAAATCTCCAAGCTTCAAATGAACAAAGCCCCTGGACCAGATAACATATTACCAGAAATGTACACACTAATGACAGGACAATCAATATCATTATTCTTAAAAGTATATAATTTATCCAAAGAAGAACTATTAACACTCCCATCTTGGAAATATTCACTAATATCCCTAATAGTAAAACCTGGTAAAGATGAGAAATATTGTTCCTCATGTAGGCGTATATCTCTATTCAGTATAGATTATAAAATGTTTATGGCAATTTTTGCAAACAGAATTAAACATTTCCTTCACATACTAATACACGAAGATCAAACAGGCTTCATTAAAGGAAGAAATGCTTATGATAACATCAAAAGAATCATAATATTAATAGATTATGTTAAACATTAAAACAACAATCTAACTTTAGTTTCCTTAGACATCAATAGTGCATCTGACACTGCATACTGGAGATGCTTATTCTTAGTATTAGAAGAATATAAATTTCCCAAATCCTTTATAAATCTAATCATGACCTTATATGAAAACTCACTAGCATATGTTAAATTAGGATCCTATAGGTCAGGTCCTATTACAATCAAAAAAGAAACTAAACAACGCTGTCAGTTGTCACCTTTATTAATTGTCTTGCTGATTGAACCTTTTGCAAATGATATTAGATCACAAGATAATATACAAGGAATATAAATAACTAAAAATCTAAAGCTAAAACTCCAACTGTTTGCATATGACATTCTTTTACCTCTGTCCAATGCAAATCACTCTATACAAGCATTATTCAAAACTGTAACTAACTTTTATGAAGTCTCATGATTACAGTTTAATGATGACAAAACAAACATATTATGTTTGAGTCATAAAACAAATACCAACCTAGATAAAAAAATGTCGAAATACTTTCGGGCTGAGGGTAAACTTCACTACTTATGAGTATATTTAGCACATGACTTAAATGACACTATTATATTTAACTATACCACCATAATAAACAATATAGAAACACTGATTACCAATTAGAATAAATATTTATTTACAATGGAGGACAGGCTATATTTGATTAAATCAATTATATTTACCAAAATATTATATCTCATTAAAGTCTTTTCTTTACCACCACCTAAAAACATAACAAAAAAATATAACAAAAATCATTTTAAAATTGTTATGGCACCCACTTAAACCTCAAATTGTTTTAAACTGTCAATTACCAAATTAGAAGTTGGATCTTAAAATCATACATTTTGGAAAACAAAAAATAATAAAATACCATCACTTTAAATAAATACTACATTAACTACTTTAAAAAAATTGTAAATATAAATCCTATTATTCAGTCTTGGATACTGTTAATCTTTCCATTAGCTTACACTTCTATTAATTTGAAATACTTCAACTTAATAGAATGGAAACATTAAAGAAAGCAGAATTAATATACTGGCGTCAATTAATAGAGAAAGAAAAGGTATTATCCACCACTTATCTTATAGATAAATATACTTTAACAAATGATATACGGTTAACGTTACAATCATTGCAAAAATACCTATGAAATAAGAGAGATGTAATGCAAACCTCAGCTAGACAGGAAATAACTAACATTATTAACCATATTACATTCATTCCTGACCACCCTTTCCAAGGAAATGGATTATTGTCTAACATTTAAAAGATAATCAAAGAAATTGAAATATATCACAAAGACTCTTATTGGAATTATTTTACACCAATTAATGGCCATCCTCCACACATTGATGAGAAAAAACTTATCCTAAAGTTCTCAAAACATACAACACTATATCCTCATCTGCACTTGTTCTCAGGGAGATTCCTACATAGAAGTTTTTGCACTCCACATAAATTAGCTTTCGTGTTTGACAATCAAGAAAGTTGTTGGAGATGTGAAAAGAAGTTAAAAGCAAACTTGGAACATCTTTTCTTTGACTGTATGAAATTAGAAACTTATTGGAATAATATACATTTTTTACAGACTATATTTAATAGCAACTTTAAATTATCAAAATAATTAAAACTCACCTATACCTAACTGTGTTACAAGAAGCAACATATCAATTTTATGGACTTTATTAACTATAGCCAGAAAGATAATTACTATTAAGTGGAAGAAACAAACTTCTCCTACATTTAAGGAATTTAAAAACCTTACTTTATCTGTTGGTCAAATGGACATAAATACATTAAAGAAAAGAACTAACAGAGTTACAACATATCAGAATACTTGGTTGATAGTAATGCATACTTTGGAGAAAATGGAGAACATTTCTAATTGAAATAATATGATTTTATTTCAGAAGCAATTGCTTCCTTCAAGAAGATTAGACACCTTTGTAAATAGTTATGTTTTATTGGTGTTGTAATATAATTGCTGAAA
Source organism: Protopterus annectens (assembly GCF_019279795.1). Classification (NCBI taxonomy): domain Eukaryota; kingdom Metazoa; phylum Chordata; order Ceratodontiformes; family Protopteridae; genus Protopterus; species Protopterus annectens. Next base: position 233,029,730 of record NC_056729.1, on the reverse strand, counting down.
TATTTATCTCTATCTCTAACTTTCTGAAGTACTCATGTTTTAAGATTTATATATTGTAATATTTAATTTTTGTTAATAATTGTAAGCCAATTTGAAATCAATAAAAAAAAATAACAGAAAAAAATTATATCAAAAATCTTAAAGAAAAAATAATTCTGAATGTGTTATTATCAGTAAAGTTGAACAGTGAAGTGGCCACCCAGTCAAGGATATAGAAAATGTACTTGCTGAGAATTTATGAGCAAACTTCACAGAAAGTAAAAGGCATATCAGAGTGCTTTGCCAACAGGTAGAATCTTTCTTTATATAACTATAGATATGATGAATGCTGCCATGAGTAAAATTTAGGAAAGCAATTTCTATGAAAAAGGCTTCATAAACTGTGGTAACTTACAAATAATAAAGGAAATCCTAATTACACTGATTTTCTCTGTTGTATTGACAACTGTCTCATCAAGACCAACTCAATCATGTTTACACTTTTAAAACAATAAAAAACTACTAACAACAATGACAGGTAGAACGGTATATTTATTCACACAGTCTTCAATACTGATTGATATAGATATAGATATAGATATAGATGTGTGTGTGTGTGTGTGTGTGTGTGTGTGTGTGTGTGTGTGTGTGTGTGTGTGTGTGTGTTCAGAAAAAAGGGAGCATGTACAAGAAATATGAAGTATGAAGTATGAAACTTACCCTTTTTTCTCTTCCTGCATATCAACTGACAGTAGAATAAAACACAACACTTGTGACAAATTAAGTGTGATGTACTAACACATTGGCAACATGTAAATGTGATATAAAAATGTAATATTTTAACATCCAACAAGGGACTGCACAATCATTAATAGTATTTCCATTTCTATAATAATTTGAATGATATAATACATTTATTTCCAAGGACATAGCCAGGAATACTGCAAGTATAACAGCATATATTTTTAAAATATATTTACATTTTGGTACTCTTGGCTGAGTTATTGTGTTTGCAGTCAATCTGGAACAATTACTTCAGTTCTGTAATTAGATTTTCATTTGCATACCTAATTTTTAACAGAATTAGCAATACTGACAAGGAATGCTATCCAGAAACATGCTCATTCATGACTGGGTGAGGGTAGTATAGTCTGAGACATAGTATGCTTTGATGGACAAACTGTAGTAGAAGTCAAACGTTTCGGCATCAACACTATATATGTATGATACATGATGTTCTCTACAATTTAATTCTGTAGACAGTGGCTTTATGAAAACATTTTCATAAAATACTTTTTTCGAATTTTGTTAGCTCTCTCCTTATCTCAAGGAATTATCTTTCACTGAATAAGCTCTGCTGACTCTTTATATTCCTCCAGTACTTTTAAAACATATTGATAGCTGTCTAGAATACAGATGTAGTCCATTTTCTTAAATATAATGACAGATATTATTCACAGCTGTGATCATAACTGTTGATTGGATATTATATCACATTGTTCTTTTTTCCTGTACTTTTTTTTCCTTAGAAAGTAATTTTAATAGGGTATAGACACACGGGATTGCAAATATCTCAGTACTGATTGTATTTAAGATACAAAATAATCTGACTGCCTTCATGTCCATGAGATCATTTTATATTTCTTGTGTCAGCAATGAGTGAATAGTTTTTAAGTCTCTAGTGTAATTATTTCCTAATAGATCAATTAGTCTGTAAAGCCAAACCAGTGAGAAAGACTAGCTCTTTTAACATCTATTCTTTTTCTGTCCATCAGTCTCTTTCTCTTCCATTCTCTCTTATGTCTCCACAGTGTCTATTTCAAGATGAATAAGAACAGAGCAATAGATGGCAAACATTTTATTAAGCAGCTTTTCTCAGCTATTACCTCTACATGCCTGCTGAGCCTATATTTAAGTGACTCATTATTTCCTGTGATTTAAGTGAGGATAACATTTCTGCATTTGCTGCAATAATAAGGGCAATAACAACATATCAGAGCCAGAAATCCCATTAATTTTTATTATGATATTGATTCTAAAATAAATGAGCAAGCTGCTGTTTTGTATGCTTTATACCTACAGTCTTAGAATAAGTAATTTAAAACAGCAGCCTGGCTAAGAAACTTTACCTTAAGGCTAATTATCAAGGAAAACAATGAGAAAAAAAGTGCATTTTGAAGCATTTAGGTCACTGTAAGTGACAATGAGATGCTTGATTAACTAGCAAATGGTTAAAGCTGTAGTGCACAGCATATTAAAAGAGATATCAGTCTGTTTTAAATTTTGCAATGACCTCCAACCTACAGAAAGGGGCTATTTTTTATCATTTGATTATGCAGAACAAGCACAGCAGAATAGCTACATCTATGTAGTAAGATACTTTTATTTAATGTGGGGTTTGTACAAGAATTTTGGGGAAAGTTTTTTTTGAGAAAACACTATTAATGCCATTAGTTTGCATTACCAGTTAAGTAATATTGAAGTGTTAGATCCTCTGTGGTAAAGTTTCAGAAGTTATGCAAAGCCAATGGTTGTGAAATATGTTTATGAAATAGGAAAAAAATGTGAATGTAAGACTTAGCACTGAACAGTATTTACTCCAGAGAACTGGATATGTCTGTCACAGCGCATTAGTTTATGAACTTTTAACAAGATGCTTCCTGTAGTCAAAGTTTGTTTCTCTTTATATCCATTTACATATTAGGCGACTTTGAGCAAGTTATTTAATTAGACAGTGCTCAAAGGTCACCACTGAAAAGGAAATCCTGTGATTTCTGGGTTTATCTGTTTAACACAAAAAAGTGAAACAGGGTATCTTATTAACTGGCTAAATTCTTCCATTTTAAGCAGAAGTTCAGAAAAAAGACATCAATGATACTAGAAGCCCTTTATGCCAAATTATAAAGCAACCATATTTACAAAGTCACATAGTATAAGTAAATGACAGAGAGAAAGAAAACAGTGATAAGAAAGTGAAACAGAGCAAGGGGCCATACAATATAGGCAGAATAATTAAGGAAAAACAGCAACCTAAATCTGAAAAAAACATTTTCAAAAATGTGAAAGCTTACTCCATTGTGTCCAAAGTCTCTGAAGGAAATGATCTGTATTTCGATTTTCTTTTCTTACAGATATAATAATATTGGCTGCCAGCATTTCATGAGAATAGGTCCTCTATTTACAACTTGAATCATGGCTAAGATTTCATGACTTGAGCCTAATATGCTGTGAATATGTAGGAAGACATCACAGAAGTGACATACAAAGTACATCAGCAAAGACTTTAGAATCACTGGATAAAATGCAGAGGAATTGATGGACTCTGAGGGATGGTGAGATTAGATTCTAATTTCTATATTTAAATACCAAAATTAATACAAAGGTACTGGATTAGAGAAGGCACATTTTAGTACTGAAAATTAAAGAAATGTAGTATAGTCAAGTCTACCTTAAAAGTAGTCAAATTCATCCATTCTTGCACTCCTTTATTTCATGAAACCTGTTATGTTATATTCCGTGTTATAATAAAGTCATAACCTATTCAAGGAACCAATATACATAAGGCAATGAGCACAGGCCTATCATAATAGGGGACATTCATCTTAAATTTTTGTTTCTTCATTGTGGAGTTGAAGTCTCAAAAGTTTCAGCACTTAATTATCTTTGAGGGTAAATAATCAAAACTTTGAATATTATAATTACCATATCTGTAAATATGTATAAAACCTTATACTAAATAATCAAAATGCCACATAGTGGTGTTAAGGTACAAACAAATAACACTGAATGTTATACACTGTAAATATAACATGCCAGTTGTACTGACTAGTTTTTATCAATAAAGACCCGCCTTAAAATACACAGTAGGATGACACTTTGGAGCTGAGCTGTACTCCCTGCACCCTTTTATGTGGATTACTAGTAAATTTATTTATTTATTTATTTTACATTTGTTTACCGAGAAAGTCCGACTGGATACAGGTCCATTTTCAGCGGAGGCCCGGGGCAAAAAGCTCCATATAATATATATTAAAGAGTCACACATTTTGTAATGTAACAGAATGCGCACTGGGCGAAAGTTAAAAATACAATATGGTTCAACAGTCACACATTTCCTATTATAGCAGTTTCTCATTAACACACAGTAATAATTTCCAGTAGAACATACAGGAAGAAGCAAGATATTCAGCAGAACATACAGGAAGAGTTTAGTAGAACATGATTAGCAGCATTCTAGGCAGGGGCCTAGATCTAGGGTACACTGTAGATATAGGGTGGTGGTGAGCTAACTTTTATTTTTCAGGGAATCCCAGCAACAGAGAACAGTTATGGCTTAACCTGGGGGTGACATGGGCAGAGCCAGTTTGTTGTGTAGTGGGTTTTGAGAAGTCTTTTAAATTGGGAGGTAGAGGTTGTGGAGGTTATGTGGTCTGGGAGTGTATTCCAGATCCTGGCAATAGAGCAGGCAAAGAGGGATTTGCCTGTCTCATTTCTGTGTTTAATGATATTTATGTGGTTCTGATAAGTGGATCTTAAGGTTCTGGATGTGGTGTAGGGGTGAATAAGTTGATGAAGGGCAGGGTTATTTTCAGTGTGGTGGTAGAGCTTGTGGGCAATTGTGAGTTGATTGAGGAGGAGGAGTTGAGGGAACTCAAGCCAGTTCAGCTTCTTGAGGGTCAAACAATGATGAGACCCATAGTTGGCTTCAGTAGCAAATTTTGCAATCTTGTTGTAGCAAGATTCCATCTTGGTTAGCTCTGAGCTACGAAGGTTAGTTAGGATAGGGGAGACATACATGGGGATGGATAGTAGATGGGTTCTTGCAATCATGGCTTTTGTATTTTTAGACATAAACTGTTTGTTCCTATAAAGGAGGCCAATTTTTTTGTTGACCTTCTTGATTGTTTGGGCAATATGTGTGTCGTACTTCAGGTTATTATCAATCTCAACCCCTAATAGCTTTGTGTGAGTTGTTGGGGTGATTAGAGTACTATCGTTGGATTTTATGTCAAAGTTACTGCATACAGGAGGAGACCTTCCAGGACTAAAGATAATAAGTTTGGTTTTCTTTGGATTAAGTATAAGTTTGATGTTGGTAAACCATTCTTCTGCTAGGGAAAAGTTATTTTAGGTGATGGTTTTTAGTTCCATCATGGTGGGTGTGGCACATATAATAGTGGTGTCATCTGTGTATTGTACTATAGAGGCCAAAGGTGAGGATGTGGATATCTGGTTAGTGAATAGTGAAAATAGCAAGGTGCCAAGGATGGACCCCTGAGGGACACCTATGGCTACTGGTAGTGGGGGGGACAACTGTTTTTTTTCCATAGGACTGCCTGTTGCCAGGTTGATAAATAGTTAGAGAACCAGGATATGGTAGAGGAGCTGATGTTCAGCGTATTTAGGGTTGTTAGAAGCATACTGTGGTTAACCATATCGAAGGCTTTGGATAAATCAAGGAATATAGAGGATACTAATAGACCTTTGTTTCTTTGTAGATTTACAATGTTGGAAAATGAGAGCAGTGCTGTGGTGGTGCTATGGGAAGGCCTAAAGCCATGCTGGGATGTAGATAGGAGGCTGTTTTTTTGGAGGTAGTGTATGATCTGAGCATGAATGACTCTCTCTAATATTTTTGATAAGGATGATAGAATTGCTATAGGGTGGTAGTTGATAAGCTCAAGTGATCGACCTCCTTTAAACAAGCTGACTCTGAGGATACACAGTATTGCAGAGCAAAGGGGCTCATTGATTTGGCTTCAAACTAAACTTGTTTTTTACCCAGTGATAGAACAACCTTGGATTTAAATTTTTACATTTGAAGGGATTGAGGGCAAAACCCTCAGATGTGGAGGATGACGCAGTACAGCCCCTGCAAAAACAAAAGGCTGTTCTCTAGAAAAATAATAATTTCAGAAGTACTTTTGTATTGCCAATGTATTTCTGCTTTTCCTGCAAGCACTGTTTCAGTATTTGGTGTTATACATTTACATTTTTGGTGCTGTTTAGTGCACTTAGAACTTAAACATAACACTCTTAGTAACCAACTTTTTTATATAGTGTTAAACGGTTATTAGACATTATTGCAGCAAACTTTTGGAAGTACAATGGATCAAGTTTGAAAGACATATTCTCTGTGTAAGTGACTTACACTGGAGCAAGGCCAAACTTTAAAGAAGGCTTACTCCAGAGGACAGACTACAAATTACTTGTTCTCAGTGTAAGTGACTTACTCAGAACAAGACTTTTGGAAATGGGTTCAATATGTTTTGGGAAAACCTGTTTTTCATTCAAAACTGCAACAGTAAACTGCTCCAGTAGCAAAGAAGTATAAAGCACCGAACAGAACCCAGGCTACCCAGATTGATCTTGCAGCTCATTTGCTTGATGGTGCTTGGAGAAAGGATGGTCACTCTCATTCTGGTGGAGAGGCACTGTGATGACACAGCCTTGATTGGTGCAGGCAGAGAAGATGGGCACACCCATTCTGGCAAGGAGGTACTGTGTTGACACAGCCTTGATTGGAGAGTGAAACCTCATTTTGATGTGGAGAGCCAGAGGTGGGAAGATATGGACATGGTCAAAAAGCAGTGACAGTAGCCCTTACTGACTCATGAGGTGGTGCACACATCTGCAGGCAAAGAAACATAGACAGCCTTTTCAGTGACATAATTGCTTACATCACCATCTGAGATGGGGTTAGGGCATACATGAAAATGTACTTGTTATGCCAGCAAAAGCATTAAACACCCTCATAACTGCCAGGATGACAGAATATTGGTTATGAAATACTTGCTACGCCAGTGACTTTATGTTTAATGACATTATAAAAAACAATAATGATAATTATGCTCAAGACAATGTGTCTTACCATTATATACCACTACCTACTTCAAATCAATTGCATGTCACAACCATATTTATTTTACATTATTACGAACAAGCTTCACAAACAGCTGTATGCCAGATTTATTTAAAAATATCTTCCAAACACAAGACAATTTCTAAATAGCTGCAAACAATAAATACACTTGTACTGAGTACTATTCGATAAAACTATGCATTCTTTATGCACTTCTAGCTCAAACTACTGCATTATGCACTCAGACAAAAATAATTCATATTTGACTTTTTTAGCATATTATCTTCAGTAGGACAACTAATTACTACATATTTTTTCTGTCTTCACAACATAACAAAGGCATCTAAAAGATTACTAATCAGACTGTTAAAAACACTGGCAAAACTAGTCTCCAAAACTATCTCCTTTAACTGCCAAATATTTAGATAAGAAAAGAAAACAGAATTCTCCTCACAAATAACTATACATGCTTGACATCCTTTCTCGTTCTTAATTCTAAATATAGAATTTCTGACTAAAAAGGCTTTCAGAAATATTCCCAGAGAATTAGAGAATCCTTATCAAGTGCTGTTAAATCATCTCCAGCAACATGATTCAAATCTAACTGCTTATTGTACTATTCCTTCTTATCAACAATTATTTTTATATATACAACATAAATGAAACTCAAGAAACTGCTTAACCCCTGAAACCATACTAAAAACAATGCGTAACAATTACTACTGTAACATGGTGCAGTAAATGTTTACAAACTGTTGTACAGTCCTCACAGAAATACTTTTAACAAAGATTAATGTAGATCAATATGTGTGTATGTACCTTTAAGAAGCTATCCAAGGGCTTGCACACGTTTATAAATACAGCGCATGTGCAAGTCTGACTGCCATTTTGTAGTATGATGCCTATTGCTATCCTTTCCCCTCTTTCTAAAATACTTGAGAAAGCCATACAAGTACAACTTATGACACACCTAACCAAATATAATCTCCTCTCCCCTACCTAAAATGGCTTCCACCCTGGCCACTGTACCATGACTGCCTTTCTTTTCTTTCTGGAAGCCATCAAACATGAACGCGACTCAAGTAAATTTGTATCTACATTTTTCCTAGATCTGTCTAAGCCCTTTGATACTATCTCCCACACCCTACTCCTATCCCTACTCTCCACCCTAAATCTCTCTCCCTCCACTATAGCCTGGTTTTCCAGCTACCTGTGCAGTCGGCAATAAGCTGCCCAATGGAAAACGTTAACCTCTCCCTTCTTACCTAGATGATACAGGTGTCCTTCAAGGTTCCGTTCTTGGCCCACTACTCTTTAACCTATTCATTAACAACTTCCACTGCTCCATCCCAGAATCTTCTATCATACAGTATGCTAATGACTCTACTATCATTTGCTCAGCCTTCTCCCCCTCTGAGCTATCTAGAACTCAATTAGCCTTCTCCACAACAGAAACCTGAATGCAGTCCAACCATTTAGCTATAAATGCAAATAAAACCAAACTAATGATCTTTTTCCCTACAAAAACTTTCTTTATTGACAAAACCTTTTTCACCATACAAAGCCAGAACAACACTCCCATTGAAATTGCTCCCAACACTAAGCTTCTCGGCATCATCATTGATGAAGAACTAAAATTTGATACCCACATCCACTCCAAAATCAAGAAAACACACCAAAAGATAGGTCTCCTCTAAAGGCATAACCACTTCCTCAGTCCCTCTACCCATAAAACCCTAGCTTCCACCTCCCTGCTCCCCTACCTTATGTATGGTACCCCTTTGTTCACTAATCTCAACCTTGGCCTATGATCCAATCTCAAATTCTTCTACCACAAGATTTGCGATTTTGCTACCAATTCTAAGTACTCAGCCCACCACTGCCAATCCCTCCACAGCCTTAACTGGCTTCAGCTACCCAATTAAATCAGATACCTACACCTCACCTTTGCCTACAAGCTTATCTTTAAACCTGCAAATTGCCCATCTCACGCTACATCCTTAACACCCTATTTACCTAGCCACCCACTCAGATCCACACACCAAAATCTGCTACAGGTCCACAAACCTTCATGGCCTCCAGGCCTTTTGCTACTTTCCTACTCCTTAGCTAAACAGTGGAACTCTCTTCCTCCTCACCTATGCAACCTTCCAAACCTTACAAAATTCAAATCTCAACTTTTCTCTCATCTGTTATCCAAATGAGAATGCCCATCTCATGCTCCAACATGAACCTCTTCCATCCTTTTTTTCCTGCCCTGCTCTGAATTTCATTACCAGTTACCACCACTACTGCCTCTCTACCTAATCTTTTTCTTCCCTATTCAACTGATTTCTTCTCAGCTATTATACTATACTTTCAATTTTAAATGTTCTATTACTTTCTCCATTCATTAACTGCTCACCTTACCTAAAGACTTATTACTTATCTGTTTAGATGTTGAATTTCTGTGTGTTTATTGACAAAATTGTCTTTAGGTAATTGTTTAGTTTAACCTAACCTGCACAGGGCTAACAACCATATGTCTAATTGTTTAACTTACTAGAGGTCTTCTGTTCTATACTTCTGTAAATGCTAAATGCTTCCATTGAAACATTTGTCTTTTATTTTGTAACATGTAATTTGCAATATCTTGGAGCTTTTCTCCCCAGGCCTCCACTGAAAATGGGCTCTTTATGACCCAGTGGACTTCCCCAGTCATCAAACTTAAATAAATAAAACGTAAGCATGTATGTTAAGGTCTGTCTGTTAACTAGTTTGTTCATACTTTATGATGCTGCTATCCATCCTGATGTGTTTCTATGTATTAAAGCATCTAAACAAACCCCCCACATGCTTGTCTTATGTGTTAGAGAAGGACGAGCGACAGTTAAGACACTTTTAAATCAAATATGCTACTACATAACTTCAGGTGTTATACTACTTAACCGTGGTGACTCCATAGCATCTAACTTCCTTTCTACTACACTTTATCCAATGAATCTTTACATTTTATCTCTTCATGATAGCACAAGGCAACTAGGCTGTACTGTCAACTACATGCTGTTGTTATAAATCATACTTCCTCATCACAATCTCACAACCCCTTAGAATACTCTGCTAAACTTACTAACTACATGATTCTTAAAACCAAGTAGCATAAATAACAAACAGGCAAACCTTAAAGCATGGATTCTCTAAAGTAAGCCCATTGTACCAAGAGTACAAGACTTGTCTTAAAGAGGAAGTGTGTATTTCTAAATATATCATGCAGAATTATTACATTTTGTAAAAACACACCTGAGCTATGGACAGGGAGTGTCCTGCTTTTAATTAATACAATTCTCACCATTCAGGCTACACAAGTTCAATATATTTCTAAACAGTGTGACACAAATCCACAAGCAGTTAACAACTGACATTAATATGAGCAAAACCCTAAAAGTCTATGTGTAAATACTCCATTACCCTCCTCCAGACATAATACAAGTTGTATGCTTTAACAATGCATTCAATGTAGTTACTTAATGAGACTAATCATACCAAGCAGTCTTAATAATAACTTGTGGATGATATACTTCTAATTTGGGATGGAACACCAGAGGAATTTCAAACCTTTATTAATGACTTGGAGAAAACGACAGATTTCCTTAGATTCTCTATGGAATATTCATATTCCAATGTTAACTTCTTAGATCTTAACATTAGAAAAGAGAATAAAGGAAGATTAGTTATGTCTCTATACAGGAAAGAGTGTTGGAAAAACACGCTACTAGAATATGATAGTATGCATCCCAGATTTACATTTACAAATATTTTGAAAGGACAGTTTACAAGGATAAGTAGGATTTGCCAAGATGAAATTGAATGTAATATCGAATTTCACAAGTTAGAACAGTTATTCCTGGACAGAGGTTACAATTCTCACACTGTAGCTTACATAAAAGAAAAATTTATTAGTGACTCTAGCTACAAGCCAAGGGTAACATATGATCACAAGTTTAGAAACAAATCTAAATTTCAAGAACAATATGAACAGAAGCAAGTGAGATGTATAATTAGTTATACAAGCGACAATAAGTATATAACTGACATCATTAGCAAGAATTGGTCAATTTTAATTACTAATGAAGAAATAAAAAATCTAATAGGAAATAGACCTTCTTATACATACAAAAATACAAAGAATCTAAAAAGAATTTTATGTAATGAGAAAGTTGATGAATGGAGTAATAACAGAGGAAATATAGGTACTGTTCCTTGTGGAAGGTGTACCTCATGTAAATGGATTTCCACTAACAATAAGTTCTCACATCCTGAGTTACTATTTGAACTTGACATTAGTTGTTCAGCCAGTTGTGATGATACCAATGTGATCTACCTAGCCACTTGTGAACTATGCCCTGCTTTTTATGTGGGCATGACAACTAGAAGGCTTAGAGATAGGATACAAGAACATCTATACGCTATAAAGAAAACTGACCCTAAAAATGCATTATCTAAACATGTCTCCGAATATCCGAATCATAAGTTTGTATTTAGAGTGTTACAAAAAAGAATTATAAATCCACGAAGAGGTGACAACTTTAATGATTTGGAGAGCCTAGAATTGGATTGGATATTTAGGGTTCGAGCACAACAGTATCCAGGCCTCAATAGTTATGTTAGTATTAGGTCACATTTAAAGAAACGAAAATATCATTGACTTTACTCATATTTCAGATTAATTTGATATATAGATAAGGCCTATTATAGTGGCATATTAGAAATGAAGTTATATATCAATAAATATAACTATTTATATATATATTTTTTCTATTATCTATATATATTTTTTCTATATTTTTTCTATTTTTTAGATTACTTACTGTCCATATCTTTCTATGGTGACACAGAGTTGTGATATTACAAATGATTATTTTATAGACTGGCTAGTTATACATGTTCACCTATTTTATGCCATTTCATATAATACATACATACAAGTGATAGTGAAGTTGGGCTATATTACATCCTAAACATGTTGTTTATTTTATCTTATTTATTATATGTTTTATATACATTCACATGTATATATATATGCGCACAGTATTTACTTATTTATTACTGATATAATTATTTATTTATTTATTTATCCAAATATTTAAATATACATACATTTATAACTGTTTGTTTTAACAATTCAATCATAGCCTTCTAAAGGTTTTTATACACTGTTTTTATATAATGTTTCTCATGGTTATTCATAGATGTCCCATGTTTATTTGATTATTGGCAAGCTAGTGATGACTCTGGTTAGTTCTCTGTACATAGCTAATGAAATATGAATTATTAGATGTGTTTTGTTATTATATCCACAGTTTTCTTATAAATTGATAACTGCACAGTGCAAAAGTTTTATTAAATATCATTATATATAGTGCTGATAGAATAAATATGATGATGTTTCTGTTTTCTTCTTCCCTTTTTTCTCTTTTTTACCTTTTAAAATAACTTTGCTAGTTGTTTTAGCGTTATACTGCGATATGGTGGATTGTAGCTTTAAATGAAGCAGATAATATATTTAAATAATTGAACCAATTAATTCATTAAGCAATTAAGTTTTTTGATATATAAAGTGTATGCTTCTACTAAAACTTTAAACTTATCTGAAGAAGCGTGCATTGGAAGCACGCGAAAGCGCTTATTCCTGTGGATTTTATGTGAAATAAACTTTGGTATACCTTTCGTGGTGTTGATCTACTTCTTTTATTTTATTATCTGTTTAGATGTTGAATTTCTGTGTGTTTATTGACAAAATTGTCTTTAGGTAATTGTTTAGTTTAACCTAACCTGCACAGGGCTAACAACCATATGTCTAATTGTTTAACTTACTAGAGGTCTTCTGTTCTATACTTCTGTAAATGCTAAATGCTTCCATTGAAACATTTGTCTTTTATTTTGTAACATGTAATTTGCAATATCTTGGAGCTTTTCTCCCTGGGCCTCCACTGAAAATGGGCTCTTTATGACCCAGTGGACTTCCCCAGTCATCAAACTTAAATAAATAAAACGTAAGCATGTATGTTAAGGTCTGTCTGTTAACTAGTTTGTTCATACTTTATGATGCTGCTATCCATCCTGATGTGTTTCTATGTATTAAAGCATCTAAACAAACCCCCCACATGCTTGTCTTATGTGTTAGAGAAGGACGAGCGACAGTTAAGACACTTTTAAATCAAATATGCTACTACATAACTTCAGGTGTTATACTACTTAACCGTGGTGACTCCATAGCATCTAACTTCCTTTCTACTACACTTTATCCAATGAATCTTTACATTTTATCTCTTCATGATAGCACAAGGCAACTAGGCTGTACTGTCAACTACATGCTGTTGTTATAAATCATACTTCCTCATCACAATCTCACAACCCCTTAGAATACTCTGCTAAACTTACTAACTACATGATTCTTAAAACCAAGTAGCATAAATAACAAACAGGCAAACCTTAAAGCATGGATTCTCTAAAGTAAGCCCATTGTACCAAGAGTACAAGACTTGTCTTAAAGAGGAAGTGTGTATTTCTAAATATATCATGCAGAATTATTACATTTTGTAAAAACACACCTGAGCTATGGACAGGGAGTGTCCTGCTTTTAATTAATACAATTCTCACCATTCAGGCTACACAAGTTCAATATATTTCTAAACAGTGTGACACAAATCCACAAGCAGTTAACAACTGACATTAATATGAGCAAAACCCTAAAAGTCTATGTGTAAATACTCCATTACCCTCCTCCAGCCATAATACAAGTTGTATGCTTTAACAATGCATTCAATGTAGTTACTTAATGAGACTAATCATACCAAGCAGTCTTAATAATAACTTAGTACACAGCCCAATAATCCTATTAAATTGAATAATCTATTTTAATAATCTAAAACAGTTTTAAAGTGGTAAATTAAATGCTGCCAAAATAAATATGATGACAACAAGCATGGAAATGGTGTTGAAGAGCAATTTTGTAACATTTGAAGGTGAATTGTTTCAGCAAATTTCAGGTGTGGCTATGGGGGCGAAATGTGCCCCTGGATTAGCCAACCTAGTTCTTCTACATTGGGAAGAAGTATATGTATTTGAGTCACCATATAAAGACAGAATAGCTCTTTATAACAGATTTCTAGATGACATACTAATTTTGTGGAAGGGAAGTGAGGATGATGTCAAGTCTTTTGTTGAATACTTAAATAGTAACACTACTTTTTTCAAATTTACTAGTAAATGGAACAACGAGATATAATTTTTGGATATTAAACTGACCAAATCAGAAAACATTTTACTTAGCAACATATTTAAGAAGAAGTCTCATAGTAATTCCCTGTTACATTATAATAGTTGCCACCCTCAACATCAAAAAAGAGGAATAGTAAAGGGCCAGATGGTAAGACTTTCTAGACTAGTGAGTGATGATGACACTTGTAGTAAGGAAGTGCATACCTTAGTTGTCTTCTTTTTAGACAGGGGATACCCATTAAAGTTGTTGTTAAAAATACGAAACAGAGTTTTGGGAAAAAGGAGGTGTAGATATCAATCCATTCTAATGGGTAACAACACAGAAATGGTGGAGAAGGATAACACCTTTGAAGGCAAGGCATTAATTTTGTGATACAATAGTCAAACGTCTGGTATTGTTGAAGTGGTGAATAAAATATGGGACACAATATTTAATGAAACTTTGAGGAATGATTTAGGAAGTTTCCCCAAAATAATATACTCAAGGGGGAAGAACATCAAAGAAATCCTGGAAGGAAACAGAATTATATATAAATGTTCCAGGATGTACAAGTGTGGAACTTGTAAATTTTGTAGGTTCATTAATGAAGGACCTTATGTAGTGGTGACTAACTATTTTAAGACCATTAGGTGCCCTGGCAGGTGCAGTTGCAACACACAGAATTTGGTATATATTGCCACCTGTGTTAGCTGCAATGCATTCTATGTGGGCAAAACGGGTTAAAGGACAGGATTGCAGAACATCTGAGGGCTATTAAAAAATCACGACATACACAGTGCATTGTATATGCACAGTACACACTGTATGGACTTTAAGAAATTTACTTTCTTTGTGATCGATAGAGTAGGAAGTCTTGAAAGGGGTGGTGATGTCAGGTTAAGGGTGGAATTATTGGAATATAGATGGCAAATATTATTGGATGCTACTACTCCACCAGGCCTGAATGAACACATCTCCTTAAAGCCTGTTTTGAAGGATAGGGCCAATAGAATTTAGTTTTAATGGGTGAACAGTATGTATTTTCTACACACTTGTTTCATTAAGCTATTTACAATTTCAACACTATTATTTAAAAAAAATGTTTTTATTAGTATTTTATTTAAATGTTTTTTCCAGTGAATTTTTGAGAGATATCATTATAATTATAGACAGGGTGCTTTTCTTAATATATTTTCTTGTTAGGGTATGTATAACATATTCTTTCTATTGTGCGTGGACACATTCAGTGGTTTAAACTTTTGTAATTATTGTATAATTGCTTAATATTGTTTCTCATTGGATGATTGAATGATTGGTTGAGTATTTAATGTAAGGTATGGATGCTTTTCACTCACTCTGAAGAAGCTATTTGTTATGGTGAAAGCGCTTAGTTGGTGAATTTGGATGCATTTGGATTAAAAGTTTGTGCCTAGAGCCTTGGACATGGTTCCTTTTGTTTCTTAGCAGTTGATAAATTTTCCTGTGTTCACAATGAAACTCAGTATCACTACTTGGCAATGCTTATTTCCAGTTTTTTTTTAGAATGATATACAGGCCTGAACCTACTAGTATATCACATTAATGATCACTGTCTCATTATTTCCTGATGGTCTTCTGAAACAAATACTGCCATCTTAAAAAAATGCATGACTAGTTCCAGAAACAGATGACAACATCTTCCTGACAGCACTGGAAAATGTGGACGGAGATCAGATATATTCTGGGTAATAACCCCTATTGGTTTTGGATACATTTTATAATATGGATGTATTTTGTGATGCACATGAAGCTATTCAATACAGATTATACCCCATCATATAAGATTAAGAAGGTATTCATACACTTAGATCATGAAAATAAATTAGATAAATGTTCAAACAAAGAAAAATGACTTGGAAAGTCTGGTCATTTGATAAAAATAATTATGCCAAATGGAGACCTGTTCTATTCCTTAGGGACTCAGCAGTAAAAAGAGAATAATACTGTGGAAGCCAATTAGCTAAACAATAGATTGAACCTAAAGCCTTTCAGAAATCAATTCTCAAAACAGCATCTGACTTCACATTGCCTTCAACTGAAGGCACTATAGACACCATCAAATATTTTGCAATGCATACCCCAGCTCTTCCTAATATTAAATTAACAATATCCAATCTTCCCTCTTCCAAGATTATCCACTGTAACCTTGAAATTATTTATCCTTTTTTCTTCATGGATGTCATCTCAAAACAAGTTTAAATGTCATAGAAGAAACATATGCTTCCATGGAATGTTAGCTCACACAAATGATACCACAAATCCTTAACTTAGTCCCTTCTCAAGCTGCAGTACCTGTAACACACATTTTCAAGTTTTCAACTTTTAGCTCCCCCTGTTCTGATAATCAGTCTCCTAACATATCTTCATAATTAAAACAAATTATTATACTTAATCTACTGAAAAATGTGTTTAAAATATATTCTGTACCAGCTTACTAAAGCATAGCATCAGGCTGGGCTACAACATTATTTTAGAAATATGCACAAGTGAAAGTCATATCTCTTTGGCCTTGGAAAATGGGAAACTGGTAGGTGTTATTTTTCTAGCTATAAAAGAGCCGTTGAAGCTACAAATCACAATCAACTACTAAGTACCTTGGTGTATACCAGATCTGGTGACTCTGTAGTCAAATGTTTTCTGACTAGTCATAATAATAGAACATTTATTGTCATCTCTGGTAACATCTCCAAAAGTAATGGGATGCTCAGTTCTATAGTCCAGTATGGTCGCATCCTACACCCTTTACTCTTCTTCAGTATTCATCACCAACTGACAACTATTAATTGCAAATTATATGCAGATGACATGAATTGTTCTAGATTCTAGCTCACCTATCAATGCCCTATAACATAATCTACAAATTACTTTAAATGTTCAGTAAAAATGTCAACCTGACCTTAAGCTCATCATGAATAGCAACAAATCTACTTTGTGATACTGGGGACAATTAAAAGCTAGAGGAAAGCCATTCCCTACAAACAACTGGTCATCAAGGTTCCGCCATACTTGCAATAAACCAAAGATAACCAGGATTACTTTTGCACCCTCCTTCACGTCTCATAGAGATCTCAGAATGTATAAGACTCTAAGAATTGTAAGAATTTTAAGAACCAGCATGAATATATTTAATATTTTAATTTCTTATAGCAATGCTGAACAAGTGCAAAATATCTCACTTCCTCCTTTATTTTCTAAATCTTGTTGTATCTTTCTGAATAGATGTCTGCACATGTCATACATATGACATTGGTGGTTTATTATGTAGTAGCAGCATACAGTGGAGGTAGATGAAGAAATTCATAATTCTAAAAGATTCAAACGAGTAAGTCTTACTGCCTCAAATAACAGTGCTGATAAACGTGAAACAGACTGAATTATGCTGTCCATGGTAACTATAAACTCAGAATTGCTCCTTTACTCAGTTGTGGCAGAATTAATATAAGCTGCACTGTTTGCTGTACCTTCTGAACTGCTGGACATTTGACCTGACTTCTGTACTCAATCTTAACTGAATTAAATTTCTGTACTCAATTTCCTGAATATCAGTAACACACTAAATGGAACTGAATTGTCTGTTATCTTCTTCAGACTAAACTGACTTCTGTCTAGAAAGTATAATTCATAATAGTAAAACTCTGTATCATTATATTATTTATGCAATGGAACACATTATTACAATAATTCTCTAGTCTTGACAATGTCTGCTGAAACAAAGAAATAGCAAAGAATTCAACTTACAGGTCTGTAACTGTAAACCATTTATTCCACAGATTTAACTTGTTTGTCATTTCTGGTGTAACATACACATAATGTGCTCTGAGAATGGTGAATGTAATTACTTATTAAAAAAAAATAGTACTAGCTTGTAACTGTCACTTTTTCCTCACTGGCAATAAAAGTGAATCTTTCATTGCTTCTCTGAGAATAAGATAATGGGCAGGATTCACGAAGGCTTGCACGGAGTCTAAGAGTAGTGTAAGAGTCCATGCAGCCTTCGTGATCCAGGAACAGCCCTAAATTCCGTGTAAGAGACCAGCTAAAATGTCTCTTACACGGAGTGGGCGTGGGTATGCTAATCACCTCACTTGCAGCCCAAAGGCATGCAAATGAGGTAGATTAACGATCCAGGAAGCCAAAAGCAGCCTGTTTAAGAGCCGTTTTAGCTGCAGAAATGTACTCAGTTGACAACTGAGTACGTTTCTGCAAAAAACACAATGGAGCCACGTCAGCTCCAAATAAAGGGTGCATATGTGTCAGGCAGCATGCCAATGGCCAAATATGTGGCCATTGGCAAGGTACCCTGATGCAAATATGAAAAATAAATATTTTTTTCGGCGATCGCCAATGTTTAAACGCAGCGCAGCCCCGTGCAAACGGGCTACGCTGTATAAAACATAAAAATGAATGTTATAAACCCACAAATGTGGGTTTTATGCAATACATGGATTTACAATGCAGGGACCAGCAGACCAAAAACAACATGGCCACCGTTTAGTGGTTGCTAAGGGGGGACGCTGAGTCCAAGACATGTAACTAAGCATTAGTAGGCAATCTGATGTAAATGAGTGTTAGGATACTGAATTCCACTGTCACATAGCAAATGAGCACATTCTGAGTAGTGTAAGAGATACATAAGGGGGAGGATTAGAGTAGGAGATAGGTGACATCACAGGGGGGAATGGTAGAAAGAAATGCAGTTCATTGGAGGTCAGTGTTACATGACAGATGTCAGACACATATCATGGAAAGAGGAGTGCCACAATATAAGCATGGGAAAGTCAAGAAATGGAAGGTGTACACTGTTGCTTACACCAAAGTTTCTTGCTGGGCATGCATGCGCACATGTGTGCGCCATGAAGCGCGAGTAGGGAAGTGCGCACACGTGTAAGGCAGACTGAGCATGTGGGAGCCTGTTGGCAGACTTGTAAGACTGTTTGTGCTGGTGTGCGTGCATTTTAACCCGAATAAGCAGCTTCTGAATCATGTAAGCATGTGTGCGTGCGTGTAAGCCACTGTGAGCATGTTTCTGCTGGTATGCACGTTGCTCCCCCCTGAGGAAACAGAAAGGAAAAAAGAAGCAACAGAATTAGTAGGAAGCTAGCAGGGAATACTGCTGGAGCTAGCAGGGGAAAACAATTAGAAGCAAGCAATTACACAGGCAGAATAGTAGCTCAGCCAAGCACTTAAAACTCTGCAAACAGCAGTGCAGGATGTTTCTCTCAAGAGACACTGCAAGACAGGAGTAAGATATTAGAAGTGAAAACTGAAAAAGCTGAACTCAGAGCAGAAATGCTAGGGGCTGCCATAGCTGTCATAAGGAGACATAGGCTACTTGCTGAGGGTGGTGACAATGCAGATGGTGCCAGACAACCCACAGTGAGGAGACAGAGAAGAGTGTACAGGCCCAGGGTCACCTACCACAGGTTACATGAGCTGGAGATAGTAGAGCGCTATAGAGTGGACAGAGACCTCCTGCAGCAAATTGTCGAGCTGTGCAGGCCACGCCTCACACACAGAACCAACAGAGGGGAACCCATCCCAGTGGAAACCAAGTTATGTGTTGGCATAAGAATACTAGCAACGGGTACCTTCCAGAGACCAACTGGTGATATGATGGGGATATCACAGGCATCAGCCTCGAGGGTACTGCACCAGTTCCTGGATGCCATGTCAGCACATGTCGGTGATCATGTATATTTCCCCAATGCTTGTGAGGTATTGGCCAGCAATATGCATCTCTTCCAGCAAATAGCGGAATACCCTGAGGTAGTGGGTGCAATAGACTGCACGCACATACTCATCAAAGCACCAGCTGGTGAGCGGGGTAGGGCCTACATTAACCGCAAGGGCTTCCCCTCCATCAACTGCCAGATCGTGTGTGATGCCCAGGGCATAATAATGAATGTGTGTGCTGGCTGCCCTGGGAGCTACCATGATTCCCATATCTGGCATTTGACGCAGCTGTACCAGACATTTTCCAATGGGGTCATCCCACATGGACACCTAGTGGGGGATGCAGGTTATGCATGGGAGCCGTGGCTGATGACACCCATCAGAAACGCACACACACCTGAACAGGAACACCATAATGAGGCACACGCACAAACACGTAATGTAATAGAGCGTGTGTTTGGGCTGCTCAAGTCATGGTTCCAGTGTCTGGACACATCTGGTGGAGCCTTGCAGTATTCACCAATTACATGTACCCAAATTGTCATGGTATGTGCTATACTACATAATATGATCCTGCGAAAACAGCTACAGCAGGACCAGCATAGGGCTGGGCCAAACAGCCCCCCACCATTGCCAAGGCCATCACAGGCAGAGCGTGACTCGGAGGAGGAACAACCTGAGCCTGCCCCAGTAGGCAGAAGGATGCGTGCCCAGTATGGCCTGGCCTTGGCAAAGAGGCAACACATAGCACATACACTGGCTCAGTAGGAACCCTGGGAATGATACCCCTCTCTGACTCACTCATATAATAACAGGGATGCCCAAAATGACATAACCTGCTCTCAAACATGTGCAGGGAGTGTAGTATCTGCATCCGACAGAGGCAGCCCTGCAGCACCACCTGAGGCATGAATGCCATGTGTTAAGCAATGTAACACCATGTAGTATATGCACACTTGATGACCCTGACTAACATCCTACCCTCACCAAGCATGATGCCACAATATGACGATGAGATGATCAAGTGCAATAATTGGCTGAAGTATTGCAGTTAGTCAAAGGGGATCCAATGTGTGCCAGCCTGGGATGACATGCTGAGCATGACATGATGCTCCACCTGCTAGGGGTGGCATGCACCTATCAGTCCAGGCCTTATGGATACTGGCAAAGGCTGCTGTTACCCACAGCATGCCCTGAATAGGTAAGGCTCAAAACACAAACCCACCTCCATAGGTATCACAAGGGATAAGAACCTAGATGTAATGCTACCCAATGCCAGAAGTCTAAACAGCAAGATGCATGCAGTCTAAACTCCCCCAGTATGGAGAATGTTGATATCTGTCCTGTAATAGAAAACTGGGTCAAGGCTCTCAACAGCACTGTAACGCTACCAGGTTAAACCTCATACTGTGCTGTACAGCCTCAAAACATGGAACAAGCCACAAAAGGAGGGTGACTAGCAATAATTGTCAAGGATAACCACACCCCCATGTTGGTACCACAACAAGAAGCAGCATGGACTAGCCATGGTCAAGTAACAGTGGCTAAAACTGCCTCCCAGTTTATAGCCTGCTACAGACTACCGTCCTAACACCAGGAACTGCACCTGGCCTATGTTGGAATACATGAATATATCAAGCCCTCCAAACCACATTATATTGTGTGACTGAAAATACCCAGACATAGACTTATACTAGCTCCAACACTGTAGGACAAAAGTTCCTAGAATCCATAAACCAAAATGCCCAGGAACAACGTACCACTCCCACAAGAGGGGTAAGCATACTGGATGTGATAATCAGCAACATGGATACTGGATGGCAAGATGAGAAGTGTATCCCTCATTGGTAAGACCAGACCATAGAGTAATCACACTTGATATACACATCCTGACCATAGTCCCTGGCCAGAAAACCACAGTGAAAAACATGTGTAAAGCAAAAGTTGCAATCCTCCAAACTGATGTGGGATCCATTAAAGGCCATGTGCAGGTGCAAAATATGGGCCACACCTCAGAACCTGTTATACAGGAATTCCATGAACACTGCCAGGAATGCTTGGATTAAGCAATCCCAAATAAAACCAAGACACAATGCCATACATGCAGGCATCTGGCATGGTGGACTCCAGCCATTACCAAATCATGCAAGAGAATGAGGAAGCTACTACATGATACAGCAAACATAAAAAGGGAAGTAATCACTGATCAGTAGTATGGCAATAAAATATGTCCACACATACAATTCACTAAGGCCAGCTACAAGTTGAATCTGTGAATCTTGAGGCAATGTTGCACCTGCCCCAAGTACATAGTCAACCCTGAACTCCCCCCAAGAAATAGAAATATATGTGAGAGATGCAACCATTTATCCAAACCGGAGGCTGAGCTCCCTCAAGTCAGTACTGTCAAAACTAGTCAGGAGGAGAAGGTAACTACACACACCACAAACCCAGTCCCACATAGACCTATCACAACTGCAAACCAAAGACAAACACAGAAGAACATTCCCAAAGGCCCTAATTACAAACACACCACACCAACAGAGGCCTCCAAAGCAGACACCCAAGCAACCACAACCTCCAAACATAGCACATGCAACACATAGTACACAAAGCTGGTGTGCCAAACAGTCACAGGCCAGAAGGAGAAACAACATGCCTGATACAGTTGTAATAGGTGACTCCATAGACAGACACACTGCTGTCCCGCTCACCAGACTGAACAAGGGAAAGGGTACAGTAAGCTGCCTGTAGGCTGTTACAATACGCCACATAACACAAGTACGCAGGACACCCCAAAGCAAGTAGAAATATGATGCAGTCATTGTCCATGCTGGCGTGAATGACCTGAGATGTACCTCCCTGGACTACATGAAAAGAGACATATATGAGCTCTCCGATTATGTAGTCCAGGCCGGTATGACACTGACCGTTTGCAGCATCCTACCCTCACCAAGAATGATGCCACAGTACAAACACAGAATGATCAGCTTTAACAAGTGGCACAAGTACTGGTGTCATTCCAAGGGGATCCAATGTCTGTCTGCTTGGGATGTCATGCTTGACAAGCCATGCTGCTGTTCCAGGGATGGCTTGCACCTGTTATCCCTGGGCGTCTGGATATTGGATAATGCTTTTGCCACCTCCATAAAGCCTTTCGTAGGCAAGGCTGAAAAGACTAACCCACCACCCTAGAAAACATAAGTGGAAAGAAACAGAAGGGTAATGCTGACCAATGCCAGACGTGTAAACCTCAATATGCATGCTCCCGAGGCCCTCCACAGTATGGAGAACATTGATGTCCATGCAGTGACAGAAACCTGCAGCAAGCCTCCTGACAGCACACCAGCACTACCAGGTTATACCTCATATCATGCGTTATGGCCCCAAAACCTGGACCAAAACATGAAAGGAGGGGGAGCATCCATATTCAGCAAAGACACCCATACGTCCAGGTAACTGACAATGCACAAAGCGTCGGAGACCACCCATGTGCAACTAACCATAGGCAAAACTGCTGTACAGTCTGTAGCATGCTACAGACCACACTCTCACACACAGGAACCACACCCAGCCATCCTGAAGACATTGGACAGTATGAATGTCCCACCAAATACCAAACAAGGTACTCACAAATTACCACATAGGTTGTAAACCATTATGTATGGAAGGAGTAATCAGGGACCTAGGGACACATGTGGACAGTAACCTGTTATGTGACACTCACATTGCCAATGTGGCTAGGAAGACTGTCTATATTGGACACCGTATCATGAAAGGATTCACATCTACATCGACAGAGGTCATTGTACCCCTATACTGTTCTCTTATCAGACCCATAATCTAGTACAATGCCTCATTTGGGATGTACCTTACCTGACACCTGCAGCAGTTAGAAAGACCTCAAAGGTACCTCACCAAGAGGATAAAGGGTCTCAAATATATGTCATATGCTGCCTGGCTGTAGACACCCCAGCTGAATGCAGTCACATACTGCCTACACAGAGGTGTTGTATGCCTGTTGTACAAGGCCATGTCCAACATAGGAGTAATGGACATGCTACACTCCAGAAAACCCAAAGCCATTGGAGCTGTGAGAGTGAGAGATGTCAACCTCAACACACAATGAAATAGGATGTGCTGGAGGGACAGATACATAACCCTGAGCCTCCCTACACCCTGGAACAGAATCCCACTCCATGTTAGGCAGAGCCGCTCACTGACACTCTTCAACAGGAATCTTGCCAAGTGGATGGATGATCGTAGATGTACACTGGGGTCTTCACTGTGTCACGGCCAGACAGAGGCACAGTAAAGTAAATCATAAATGGCCATAATATTCACATAGCAAGGGGTGGCAAAGCCACACACACTCTGGCTAGGCTTATAAATGCCCTAGGGTGGATAGCCTAGTATGAACCTATGAACCTATGAAGATACAAATTGTACAGGACACTAAGGATAATCACAAGGCTTTCTTAACTGATGGTAGGAACCTTGTTGGGAATTCGCAGATATGCTCTGAATCACTCAAATATTACAAACAAAATACCAAACACACACACATATTGCCAACATCCAACCTGACAGGTGCAGTGCAACCCCCAGATGCAAAATATCTATCCCAGCAGAGTGCTGGCCCCCTGACATTGCAGATGCTGAGGTAACAGCCAGCATCGACAAAGCAAAACACACAGCAGCAATGGTATGAGATGGTGTCCTGGGCTGAGTCCAACATGGACTCCAAGAAGAATGGAATGCCAAATCACACTACTGCTCAATGTCAGCCTTACCACAAGATATGTACCCAAAGAGCAGTGTACAACAACAGTGGTCCTTCTCAACAAAGGTGTTGCCTGAATGGATACTGCAAACTACCACCCCAGAATCCTGACAAGCTTGGTCTGCACAGCTATGGAAAGGATCAGCATGTACCGCAGACATAAAGATATTGGGGACCTACTGACACCGGACCCTACCCAGTGTGGCTTTCTTAAGTGCAGATCATGCCCCTAAAACATGTTTCACTCATTTGAAACAGTCATTAAGGTCATTGATGAGGTCAATGTGGTCCACACAGCGTAGCTGGGCCTTGCAAAGGCTTCCATACAATACCCCACGTGTTCATTGTAGATAAGCTCACCAGCTTAAATATAAACCCCTATGTCAGTAGAGGGGCTGCAAACCAGACCAAGGACAGAACTGACATGGTCAGACATGCTGCAGCCATCAAAAGGGACACATAGAAACAGACAACTGTTGCCATAGCCATGTTAGCAAGCTAATTGCAGAAAAGTGTATAGTCAACCCCTGTGGATATACAGTAAGTGCCCACCAATTACCACATAGGTGTTAACCCATTAAGTACTTAACATGTAATGAGAGACTTGGGGACACAAGTTGATATATATCCTGCATTGGACAAGCATGTGACTGTAGTGGTTACAGAAACATACCATATACCCACCTAATCATGAAGGTTGTCAGATCTAGATAAGGGGAGGTCATTGTGGCTTTGCAGTCATCCTTCATCAGCGTTACAATTGACTACAATTGCCACTGTGGGATGTACCTCAGCAGACACCTCCATCAACTGTAAAGTCCCCAAAAGTACATCACCAGGAGTATCAAAGAGCTTGAACAGATGCCATGTGTTGCCTGGTTAAACAAACTGCAGCTCCATACACTGCCATACTGCCCACCCACAGGCAAGCTGTGCCTGATGTATAAAGCCATGCCCAAGTTGGAATCAATGAACATGCTGCACCTTGTACAATCTGAATGGCAGTGAGCTATGCACATGAGAGACCTGAACCACAGCACTGACATACATAGGACAAACTGTACTGAATGATCCATAACACAGAAGCCACCCCCACTCTTGAGTAAACTCCCAGTACAGGTTAGCCAGAGAGTCACTCATCAACTCTCCTCAAGAGGAATCTTGATGACTGGATGGGAGATGGTAGGTTTACCCTGGGTATCACTGTTATGTCATGTGGGTAGATGGAGGCACAGTATACTAACCATGACATATGTCATGGCAAACTCCACTTACAATGTGTGTCGAAGGACAAACACACTCTAAGACTAGCATTAGAAATGTCCTAGGGCACATCGCTAGTGTTTGCCAATGTACACCTATGTTGTGGAATACACTACCAATGTTGGACAAGCCTGGTTTAAGTAGTTCATATCTGAACATAATGCAACATGGTCAGATGTGCACAACTGGCCCCTAATCAGGCTGTTGTGCTCACTATGAAAATGTAAAGCAGTGATAGGACTAAAGCCCAGGATACTGTTCACCACAGTGAAAGTACTGAACGAGTACACTATACGGTACTACAGTGTTAGGTCAGTATGAAAGGATGTCGACAACTGTATGCAAAGTATCCCATGCAAACCCTGCAGGCACAGTATAATCCCTGTTGTGTTCAGACACAAAGCAGTTGGACAGTAACTACACAACATGACACACAACATACAACCATAAACGTGAGATATTGTTGAAGTTCACACTCATCCACAAATGTGGTGGGCTGCAGAGTTCAACATATGGAAAGCTCACACTGGGCATGCTCGCACACTTTGATAAATGAGACATATGTCAGACAACATGCCATGGAAAGCCTGAACTGGGCATGCTCACACACTTAGGCCAAATTTCAGTTTAACAGTTGGCCACACATATCTGGTATTTGTACGTGTTATTCCAGGAACCAACCACATTATAGCAATCTGCCCAGTGCACACAGTTAAATGACTACAGAGACATACGTGATATAGTGGATCCCTCTCATATTCAAACATCTTCCACAGATACACAAGTTGTTCATAGAAACAGGGAATGCTATGGCAATAAAGACCTGCAAACAGTCTATCAGCAACAAATATTGTGCATCTGACAATTAAACATATGGGTGAAGAGGTCAACACTAGGCTGTTTGCCCTAGAGAATGACAGCTTAGCCAGAGTGTGCTTGGTGTCTGCCTCCCCAGTACAGTAGGCTACTGTGCACTGTAAAGTAGGTCACATAAGGCACCGTGTGAGGCTAGTGTGCTGTGCCTCTGTCAAGCAGGGACACAGTGGAGATCCCAGGGGTTGAATTTGCTAAGCCACATCCATGTTGTTCGTGTGTGCTGGAAGAGGGTTGGTGAGGACCTCTAACAGTAAGTGGGCATCAATAACAGACTGAGGGGAGCCTTATCTGCATTGTCTGGACAATTTCACTGTCAACACTTTATCGTGATGATTATGAGGGATTGAAGTGTCTTGCCAGTACTGTTCAGAGATGTCCTCCCTCTGTGGGCTACTGCTCTGCAATGTATTAGCTCACTCTGTCTGTTGGACAGCCCATATATGGCTGATGTACACCTGACAGGTGTCCTGTTGTGGAGCAGTCATGGGTATATTTGGGATAGCATGATCAATGCACATCTTCCACATGCTCATAGAATGCAATTGTCAAGGAATATACAGAGTAGCCTGTATACTCCCCCAGCATGGGTCCCTTGAAGTCTTCCACCCCAGTCTTCACAAGTGTAAAGTCTGATTTTGATAAATACACTTTGTTTGCAGTGACAACCTTGCCTGGGGGTGGGGATGGGATATGGATGTCCAGGGAAAGGTAGGTATGGTCAGATATCAACAATGGTGGTCTACCTCTGGTGTGGAACAGTGAGTATCCATGTTGCAGATGGTCAGATGCAATATGTATTCCCCTGTGGCAGTGGTGAGTGTTTCTGCCATAGCACATGGACTCACAAATGGTAGTGGCTGTAGGGTAATGTTGTAGAGGCTTGAGTAGTTCCCACACACAATATACCTGTACCTGACGTTAACAACTGGAATGGTGTATGTGGACACCTGCATACCTTGGCACTGTTCTCAGGGAAGCAAAGTGTGTGTCCTGGATGTGGGAGGAGAGGCCCGAACTGGTTGTGTTGTGTGTTACAGGTCCTGTGGTCATGAAGCATGGTATAGAACATAACCTGCCAGTGCGATGTGCATATCTGACCCTGAAGTAGGTGGCTGCAAATGCATATATATGCTATCCCCCACCTGACAGGTAGTACTAGATGTGCATATCTCTGTAGAAATAATGATGTCTGCACCCTATAAATAATGCAGGTGCAGAGCAGATGCCCAGTAATTCGGATAGTGCGCTCTGCTAATGCGTATTTTAAGTGTCATAATATAGTTAGGTAGGGGTTTGAATCTTGCAAATGCTCAGTGTGTGTGGGTGAGCGGGGTTGGTGTGTGTGCAAGTCTGTGTGAAGAAATGTCCCTTTTGGCAACTGGGAAAACACACTACAGGATGCACATTCCCCTTTCTAAAAACTGATGATGTCAGCACCCTATAAGTACAGCAGGAGAAGGGGCACCTCCCAGTAATGCAAAGAACGCGCTCGGCTAATGCGTCCATCTTGAGTGTCATAACATAGTTAGCTAGAGGTTTGAATCCTGCAAATGCTCAGTGTGTGTGGAGGGGGGTTAGTGTGTGTGCAAATCTCTATGAAAGAAATGTCCCTTTTGGCAACTAGGAGAACACACTACAGGATGCACATTCCCCTTTCTAAACACTGATGATGTCAGCACCCTATAAGTACAGCAGGAGAAGAGAAACCTCCTACTAATGTGAATAGCGTGCTCTGCTAACGTGTCCGTCTGGAGTGTCATAACATAGTTAGGTAGGGGTTTGAATCCTGCAAATAGCAAGTGTGTGTGTTTGGGTGAGGGGGGTTAGTGTGTATGTGCAATTCTGTGTGAAGGAAATGTCCCTTTTGGCAACTAGGAGAACACACTACAGGATGCACATTCCCCTTTCTAATCACTGATGATGTCAGCACCCTATAAGTACAGCAGGAGAAGAAAAACCTCCCAGTAATGCGAATAGCATGCTCTCCTATTGTGTCCATCTTGAGTGTCATAACATAGTTAGGTAGGAGTTTGAATCTCACAAGTGTGTGTGTTTGGATGAGGGGGGTTAGTGTGTGTGCAATTCTTTGTGAGGGAAACGCCCCTTTTGGCAACTAGGAGAGCACACTACAGGATGCACATTCCCCTTTCTAAACACTGATGATGTCAGCACCCTATAAGTATAGCAGGAGAAGAGAAACCTCTCCGTAATGCAAATAGCGCGCTTTGCTATTGCATCCGTCTTGAGTGTCATAACGTAGTTAGGTAGGGGTTTGAATCCTGCAATAGTTTGTGTGTGTGTGTGTGCAATTATATGTGTGAGAGAACTGACCCTTTTGCCAACTAGTACAACACACCAGCTGCTGCATATTCCAATCTCTACACAGAGATGATGTCAGAACCCTACAAGTACAGCGGAAGAGGGCAAATACCCCAGTAATGCAAATAGCATGCTCTGCTACTGCGTCTCTCACTACTGTCATAGCACAGTTAGTTATGGCTTTGAATTCCACACATGCCACGTGTGTTTTTGTCATACAGAATGCCCATGTGTGTGGGTTGTTGGGGGGGGGGTTGAAGTAGGGTGTGTGCAATTATATGTGTGAGAGAACTGACCCTTTTGCCAACCAGTACAACACACCAGCTGCTGCATATTCCAATCTCTACACAGAGATGATGTCAGCACCCTACAAGTACAGGGGAAGAGGGCAAATCTCCCAGTAATGCAAATAGCACGCTCTGCTACTGCATCTCTCACTACTGTCATAGCAGTTACTTATGGCTTTGAATTCCACACATGCCACGTGTGTTTTTGTCACACAGAATGCCCATGTGTGTGGGTTGTTGTTCGGGGGGTGGAAGTAGGGTGTGTGCAATTATATGTGTGAGAGAACTGACCCTTTTGCCAACCAGTACAACACACCAGCTGCTGCATATACCAATCTCTACACAGAGATGATGTGAGCACCCTACAAGTACAGCGGAAGAGGGCAAATCTCCCAGTAATGCAAATAGCACGCTCTGCTACTGCATCTCTCACTACTGTCATAGCACAGTTAGTTATGGCTTTGAATTCCACACATGCCACGTGTGTTTCTGTCACACAGAATGCCCATGTGTGTGGGTTGTTGTTCACAATAATGCATGACTGAGTCATATGTGTCCATGCCTCTGACTGACCTGTATGCCTGTGTTATGTGGTGGACCATAGTGCCCCACGGGCATATCACTGTGACCTTCACCTTGTCCAGCCTGGTGAGCGGGACCTCACTGTACCGGACAATAAAGGTACCTAACACAACTGTAGCAGGTGTGTTGTCTAGCCATACAGGCTGTGACTGTTTGGTACACAGGATTTGTGTGCTATGTGTTGCACGTGCTGTGTTCCGGCTTAACATATGCCTGTGTGCCAGCTGCAGAGGTGACTGCTGCTCAGGTAGGATGCTATTCTGAGGCTCCACGAATGGCCCAGTGTGTTCATGTGTTTGGATTGCTGTCAGTGTAGGTCTACATCAGACTGGGATTGTAGTAACTGTAGTATGTCATGCCACCTGACAGGTTATGCCAGTACTGGGTTCAAAGTGCTTAGTCCCCAGTTTGGCTATGTGGTTGCATCTCATACATGTGTTGTACGTCCATGTGTAGGGGGGAGGGTTGACTGTGTACATGTGGCAGCTGTGACATTGACACATGACCCACATATTCCACAACTGTACCATAGAGGTGACTGACAAGTGACCTTTGCACGTGCTACCATAGTATTATGATTGCCATGGTGATTAACAGCACATAGGTCCAATGGGGAACAAGGTACATAGGTTCATAGGTTCAAACTAGGCTATCTGCCTTAGGACATTTATAAGCCTAGCCAGAATGTGTTTGGCTTTCGCCACCCATTTTAAATTTATTTTGCTATGCCCTTTTTCGAGGTTAGTATACTGTGCCTCTGTCTAACAGTGACACAGAAGTGATACCTGGGGTAAACCTACGATCTCCCATCCACTCATCAAGATTCCTCTTGAAGAGTGTCAATGAGGGACTCTGCCTAACCTGGACTGGGATTTTATTCCAGAGTGAAGGGAGCCTCTGGGTTACTTAATCTGTCCCTCCAGCATGTCCTATTTATTTCAGTACTGAGGTCCAAGTCTCTCGAGCGCGTAGCTCCATGGGATTTGGATTTTCTGAGGTGCAGCATGTCCATTAATTCCGGGTTGGACATGGCTTTATACGTCAGGCACAGATCGCCTCTGAACAGGCGGTATGCCACTGAGTAGAGCTGGAGTGTCTTTAACCAGGCAGCATATGGCATCTGTTTGAGCCCTTTGATCCTCTTGGTGAGGTACTCTTGGGGTCTTTCCAGTTGCTGCAGGTGTCTGGTAAGGTACATCCCAAAAGGGGCATTGTACTCAATTATGGGCCTGATGAGGGATGAGTAAAGGGGCACGATGACCTCCCCTGATCAAGATGTGAATCCCTTCATGATTATGTGGGCTATATAAAATGTTTTTCTAACCACTTTGGCCACGTGGCTGTCAAATGAGAGATTGCTATCAACTTGGGTCCCCAGGTCCCTAATTACTTCTTCTGTACTTAATGGATTACCACCTATGTGGTAATTTGTGAGCACTTTGTTTTGCCAAAGGGATGACTATACACTTTTGGCATTTAGCTTAAGGCCATGGCTCTGGCACCAGTTGTCTGTTTCTATGAGGCCCTTTTGGAGGATGCTTGTGTCGGCTGGAGAGTCGATTATGGCACCCAGTTTTCAGTCATCTGCGAACTTGGTCAGCCACAGTCCTTCCGTGTTGGCCTGTACCTCCGAGAAATATATACCAAACAAGAGAGGTCCCAGGACTGAGCCTTGTGGAACACCATGTGTAACTGGTTTGGAGTCTGACATGGCTCCAGCAATTCTAACCATGTGGGTTCTGTCCTTGAGCCAGTTTGCAATCCATCTAGTGACATAGGGGTTTATATTTAAGCTGGCGAGCTTATCTATAATGCCCGAGTGGGGTAATGTATCGAAGGCTCTTGCAAGGTCCAGGTAGGCTGTGTAGACCACCTTCCCCTCGTTAATGACCTTGGTGACTGTTTCAAAGAAATCAACCAAGTTTAAGAGGCAGGATCTGCCCTTAACAAAGCCGAACTGGGTAGGATCCAGTGTCTGTAGGTCCCCACTATCTTTATTTATGAGGTCCATGATGATCCTTTCCATAGCTTTGCAGACCAAGCTAGTCAGGCTTATGGGGCAATAGTTTCCAGGATCCGTTGAGGCACCACCTTTATGGAGAGGGACCACTGTTGCTGTATGCCACTCTTTGGGCACATATCCTGTAGTAAGGCTGAGATTGAACAGTAGTGTTATGTTTGGGTTTGGCTCTTCTTGGAGTTCATGTAGGACACAGCCCGACACCGCCTGGTCCCATTGATGCTGGGTCTTCTGCTTTGGAGAGGGCGGCTCTTACCTGAGCATCTGAGATGTCAGGGGGGCAGCACTCTGCTGGGATAGATATTTGCCCTGTTGGTGGGGGTTGCTGAACCTGTCAGCTAGGATGTTGGCAATGTCTGTGGGTTCGGTGTATTTTTTGTCATTTTGGACTAATTCTGAGCATATCTGGGAATTACCACCCAGGTTTCTAACATAACTAAAGAAAGCATTGTGATTATCCTTAGTGTCCTGTGCAATGTTTCTCTCGAAGCTGGCCTTAGACAATTTTATGAGTGCCCGTAGTTTTTTGCTAATACTGATCAGTGATGCCTTCCCTTTTAGAGATTTTGCTCTATCATTTAGTAGCTTCCTCCTTCTATTGTATAGTTTGTTTATGGGTGGGGTCCACCAGACAGGACGTCTACCTTTGAAGGATTGGGTCCTGGTTTTATTTGGGATCGCATGATCCATGCATTCCTGAAGGTGTTCATAGAATGCATTTATAAAGGATTCTGCGGTCTGGGCCGTATTTTCCACAGGCCCGGGGGCTTTGAAGGATTCCACCTCAGTTTTGAGGAGTGTGATATTTGCTTTAGAGAAGTTTTTCACTGTAGTTTTCTGTACAGGGGGTGGGGTCAGGATGTGAATATCCAGTGAGATTAGTTTATGGTCTGATCTTACCAGTGAGGGATACACTTCTGGTCTGGAGTGAGTCCCCATGTTGGTGATGATCAGGTCCAGTATGTATTCCCCTCTTGTGGGAGTGGTAACAAGTTGTTCCATAACATTTGAGTTTATAAATTCTAGGAACCTTTGTGCTAGGGTGTTGGAGCTAGTGTAATGCTCCCAGTCTATGTTTGTGTAGTTGAAGTCACCCAATATAATGGTGTTTGGAGAGACCTTCATATTTTCCAGTGTTCTCAGGAAGGCCTTGTGGGGTTCCTGGGTTTGGGAGGGTGGTCTGTAGCAGGCTATAAACTGGAAGGCAGTTTTACCCACTGTTAGTTGCACATGGATAGTCTCTGATGCTTCGTGCTTTTCCACCAACCTGGAGGTGTGGGTATCTTTGATGAATATCGTCACGCACCCTCCTTTTGTGGTCAGTCCACGTTTTGGGGCCAAAAAGCATGGTATGAGGTATAACCTGGTAGTGCTGGTGTGCTCTCAGGAGCCCTGAACCAGGTCTCTGTTACTGCACAGATATCGATGTTCTCCATGCTAAGGAGTTTCGAGTGCGTGCATCTTGAGGTTTAGACTTCTGGCATTGAGTAGCATTACTCTTAGTTTCTTATCCTTGTGATACCTATGGAGGTGGGTTTGTGTTTTGAGCCTTGCCTAAAAAGGCACTGTGGGGTAGCAAGAGCCTTTGCCAATATCCAAAGCCCAGGGGTGACAGGTGCTAGCC
Organism: Protopterus annectens; assembly: GCF_019279795.1. Classification (NCBI taxonomy): domain Eukaryota; kingdom Metazoa; phylum Chordata; order Ceratodontiformes; family Protopteridae; genus Protopterus; species Protopterus annectens. Next base: position 232,996,183 of record NC_056729.1, on the reverse strand, counting down.
GTCCCTAGCGAAGCAGTTGGTTCAACAGAAGGTGAGTATGTGAGGGTGTAGGGCCTGTGATTAGTTAGCACTGGCATATATGACTGCTGCACTCCACGTGGACAAATGCCAGGTAAGTCATATGCAATGTGTCACAGGCAACACATGTGAACAGGATAGCATCTAACTGCCTTCCACTCACACTTTTATCCAATGAATCTTTACATTTTATCTCTTCATGATAGCACAAGGCAACTAGGCTGTACTGTCAACTACATGCTGTTGTTATAAATCATACTTCCTCATCACAATCTCACAACCCTTAGAATACTCTCTACAAACTTACTAACTACATGATTCTTAAAACCAAGTAGCATAAATAACAAACAGGCAAACCTTAAAGCATGTAATAGGATTCTCTAAAAGTAAGCTCCATTGTACCAAGAGTACAAGACTTGTCTTAAAGAGGAAGTGTGTATTTCTAAATATATCATGCAGAATTATTACATTTTGTAAAACACACCTGAGCTATGGACAGGGGAGTGTCCTGCTTTTCAATTAATATACAATTCTCACCATTCAGGCTACACAAGTTCAATATATTTCTAAACAGTGTGACACACAAATCCACAAGCAGTTAACAACTGACATTAATATGAGCAAAACCCTAAAAGGGAAGTCTATGTCTGTAAATGCTCCATTACCTCCTCCAGCCATAATACAAGTTGTATGCTTTAACAATGCATTCAATGTAGTTACTTAATGAGACTAATCATACCAAGCAGTCGCTAATAATAACTTAGTATTAATAACACAGCCCAATAATCCTATTAAATTGAATAATCTATTTTAATAATCTAAAACAGTTTTAAAGTGGTAAATTAAATGCTGCCAAAATAAATATGATGACAACAAGCATGGAAATGGTGTTGAAGAGCAATTTTGTAACATTTGAAGGTGAATTGTTTCAGCAAATTTCAGGTGTGGCTATACGGGGCAGAAATGTGCCCCTGGATTAGCCAACCTAGTTCTTCTACATTGGGAAGAAGTATATGTATTTGAGTCACCATATAAAGAGCAGAATAGCTCTCTTTATAACAGATTTCTAGATGACATACTAATTTTGTAGGAAGGAAGTAGGGATGATGTCAAGTCTTTGTTGAATACTTAAATAGTAACACTACTTTTTTCAAATTTACTAGTAAATGGAACAACGAGATATAATTTTTGGATATTAAACTGACCAAATCAGAAAACATTTTACTTAGCAACATATTTAAGAAGAAGTCTCATAGTAATTCCCTGTTACATTATAATAGTTGCCACCCTCAACATCAAAAAAGAGGAATAGTAAAGGGCCAGATGGTAAGACTTTCTAGACTAGTGAGTGATGATGACACTTGTAGTAAGGAAGTGCATACCTTAGTTGTCTTCTTTTTAGACAGGGGATACCCATTAAAGTTGTTGTTAAAAATACGAAACAGAGTTTTGGGAAAAAGGAGGTGTAGATATCAATCCATTCTAATGGGTAACAACACAGAAATGGTGGAGAAGGATAACACCTTTGAAGGCAAGGCATTAATTTTGTGATACAATAGTCAAACGTCTGGTATTGTTGAAGTGGTGAATAAAATATGGGACACAATATTTAATGAAACTTTGAGGAATGATTTAGGAAGTTTCCCCAAAATAATATACTCAAGGGGGAAGAACATCAAAGAAATCCTGGAAGGAAACAGAATTATATATAAATGTTCCAGGATGTACAAGTGTGGAACTTGTAAATTTTGTAGGTTCATTAATGAAGGACCTTATGTAGTGGTGACTAACTATTTTAAGACCATTAGGTGCCCTGGCAGGTGCAGTTGCAAACACACAGAATTTGGTATATATTGCCACCTGTGTTAGCTGCAATGCATTCTATGTGGGCAAAACGGGTTAAAGGACAGGATTGCAGAACATCTGAGGGCTATTAAAAAATCACGACATACACAGTGCATTGTATATGCACAGTACACACTGTATGGACTTTAAGAAATTTACTTTCTTTGTGATCGATAGAGTAGGAAGTCTTGAAAGGGGTGGTGATGTCAGGTTAAGGGTGGAATTATTGGAATATAGATGGCAAATATTATTGGATGCTACTACCCACCAGGCCTGAATGAACACATCTCCTTAAAGCCTGTTTTGAAGGATAGGGCCAATAGAATTTAGTTTTAATGGGTGAACAGTATGTATTTTCTACACACTTGTTTCATTAAGCTATTTACAATTTCAACACTATTATTTAAAAAAAATGTTTTTATTAGTATTTTATTTAAATGTTTTTTCCAGTGAATTTTTGAGAGATATCATTATAATTATAGACAGGGTGCTTTTCTTAATATATTTTCTTGTTAGGGTATGTATAATATATTCTTTCTATTGTGCGTGGACACATTCAGTGGTTTAAACTTTGTAATTATTGTATAATTGCTTAATATTGTTTCTCATTGGATGATTGAATGATTGGTTGAGTATTTAATGTAAGGTATGGATGCTTTTCACCACTCTGAAGAAGCTTATTTGTTATGGTGAAAGCGCTTAGTTGGTGAATTTGGATGCATTTGGATTAAAAGTTTGTGCCTAGAGCCTTGGACATGGTTCCTTTGTTTCTTAGCAGTTGATAAATTTTCCTGTGTTCACAATGAAACTCAGTATCACTACTTGGCAATGCTTATTTCCAGTTTTTTTTTAGAATGATATACAGGCCTGAACCTACTAGTATATCACATTAATGATCACTGTCTCATTATTTCCTGATGGTCTTCTGAAACAAATACTGCCATCTTAAAAATGCATGACTAGTTCCAGAAAACAGATGACAACATCTTCCTGACAGCACTGGAAAATGTGGACGGAGATCAGATATATTCTGGGTAATAACCCCTATTGGTTTTGGATACATTTTATAATATGGATGTATTTTGTGATGCACATGAAGCTATTCAATACAGATTATACCCCATCATATAAGATTAAGAAGGTATTCATACACTTAGATCATGAAAATAAATTAGATAAATGTTCAAACAAAGAAAAATGACTTGGAAAGTCTGGTCATTTGATAAAAATAATTATGCCAAATGGAGACCTGTTCTATTCCTTAGGGACTCAGCAGTAAAAAGAGAATAATACTGTGGAAGCCAATTAGCTAAACAATAGATTGAACCTAAAGCCTTTCAGAAATCAATTCTCAAACAGCATCTGATTTCACATTGCCTTCAACTGAAGGCACTATAGACACCATCAAATATTTTGCAATGCATACCCCAGCTCTTCCTAATATTAAATTAACAATATCCAATCTTCCCTCTTCCAAGATTATCCACTGTAACCTTGAAATTATTTATCCTTTTTCTTCATGGATGTCATCTCAAAACAAGTTTAAATGTCATAGAAGAAACATATGCTTCCATGGAATGTTAGCTCACACAAATGATACCACAAATCCTTAACTTAGTCCCTTCTCAAGCTGCAGTACCTGTAACACACATTTTCAAGTTTTCAACTTTTAGCCCCTGTTCTGATAATCAGTCTCCTAACATATCTTCATAATTAAAAACAAATTATTATACTTAATCTACTGAAAAATGTGTTTAAAATATATTCTGTACCAGCTTACTAAAGCATAGTATCAGGCTGGGCTACAACATTATTTTAGAAATATGCACAAGTGAAAGTCATATCTCTTTGGCCTTGGAAAATGGGAAACTGGTAGGTGTTATTTTTCTAGCTATAAAAGAGCCGTTAAGCTACAAATCACAATCAACTACTAAGCACCTTGGTGTATACCAGATCTGGTGACTTCTGTAGTCAAATGTTTTCTGACTAGTCATAATAATAGAACATTTATTGTCATCTCTGGTAACATCTCCAAAAGTAATGGGATGCTCAGTTCTATAGTCCAGTATGGTCGCATCCTACACCCTTTACTCTTCTTCAGTATTCATCACCAACTGACAACTATTAATTGCAAATTATATGCAGATGACATGAATTGTTCTAGATTCTAGCTCACCTATCAATGCCCTATAACATAATCTACAAATTACTTTAAATGTTCAGTAAAATGTCAACCTGACCTTAAGCTCATCATGAATAGCAACAAATCTACTTTGTGATACTGGGGACAATTAAAAGCTAGAGGAAAGCCATTCCCTACAAACAACTGGTCATCAAGGTTCCGCCATACTTGCAATAAACCAAAGATAACCAGGATTACTTTTGCACCCTCCTTCACGTCTCATAGAGATCTCAGAATGTATAAGACTCTAAGAATTGTAAGAATTTTAAGAACCAGCATGAATATATTTAATATTTTAATTTCTTATAGCAATGCTGAACAAGTGCAAAATATCTCACTTCCTCCTTTATTTTCTAAATCTTGTTGTATCTTTCTGAATAGATGTCTGCACATGTCATACATATGACATTGGTGGTTTATTATGTAGTAGCAGCATACAGTGGAGGTAGATGAAGAAATTCATAATTCTAAAAGATTCAAACGAGTAAGTCTTACTGCCTCAAATAACAGTGCTGATAAACGTGAAACAGACTGAATTATGCTGTCCATGGTAACTATAAACTCAGAATTGCTCCTTTACTCAGTTGTGGCAGAATTAATATAAGCTGCACTGTTTGCTGTACCTTCTGAACTGCTGGACATTTGACCTGACTTCTGTACTCAATCTTAACTGAATTAAATTTCTGTACTCAATTTCCTGAATATCAGTAACACACTAAATGGAACTGAATTGTCTGTTATCTTCTTCAGACTAAACTGACTTCTGTCTAGAAAGTATAATTCATAATAGTAAAACTCTGTATCATTATATTATTTATGCAATGGAACACATTATTACAATAATTCTCTAGTCTTGACAATGTCTGCTGAAACAAAGAAATAGCAAAGAATTCAACTTACAGGTCTGTAACTGTAAACCATTTATTCCACAGATTTAACTTGTTTGTCATTTCTGGTGTAACATACACATAATGTGCTCTGAGAATGGTGAATGTAATTACTTATTAAAAAAAAATAGTACTAGCTTGTAACTGTCACTTTTTCCTCACTGGCAATAAAAGTGAATCTTTCATTGCTTCTCTGAGAATAAGATAATGGGCAGGATTCACGAAGGCTTGCACGGAGTCTAAGAGTAGTGTAAGAGTCCATGCAGCCTTCGTGATCCAGGAACAGCCCTAAATTCCGTGTAAGAGACCAGCTAAAATGTCTCTTACACGGAGTGGGCGATGGGTAATCACCTCACTTGCAGCCCAAAGGCATGCAAATGAGGTAGATTAACGATCCAGGAAGCCAAAAGCAGCCTGTTTAAGAGTTGTTTTAGTTGCAGAAATGTACTCAGTTGACAACTGAGTACGCTTCTGCAAAACACAATGGAGCCACGTCAGCTCCAAATAAAGGGTGCATATGTGTAGGTAGCATGCCAATGGCCAAATATGTGGCCATTGGCAAGGTACCCTGATGCAAATATGAAAAATAAATATTTTTTTCGGCGATCGCCAATGTTTAAACGCAGCGCAGCCCCGTGCAAACGGGCTACGCTGTATAAAACATAAAAATGAATGTTATAAACCCACAAATGTGGGTTTTATGCAATACATGGATTTACAATGCAGGGACCAGCAGACCAAAAACAACATGGCCACCGTTTAGTGGTTGCTAAGGGGGGACGCTGAGTCCAAGACATGTAACTAAGCATTAGTAGGCAATCTGATGTAAATGAGTGTTAGGATACTGAATTCCACTGTCACATAGCAAATGAGCACATTCTGAGTAGTGTAAGAGATACATAAGGGGGAGGATTAGAGTAGGAGATAGGTGACATCACAGGGGGGAATGGTAGAAAGAAATGCAGTTCATTGAGGTCAGTGTTACATGACAGATGTCAGACACATATCATGGAAAGAGGAGTGCCACAATATAAGCATGGGAAAGTCAAGAAATGGAAGGTGTACACTGTTGCTTACACCAAAGTTTCTTGCTGGGCATGCATGCGCACATGTGTGCGCCATGAAGCGCGAGTAGGGAAGTGCGCACATTGCGGTAAGGCAGACTGAGCATGTGGGAGCCTGTTGGCAGACTTGTAAGACTGTTTGTGCTGGTGTGCGTGCATTTTAACCCGAATAAGCAGCTTCTGAATCATGTAAGCATGTGTGCTGCGTGTAAGCCACTGTGAGCATGTTTCTGTTGGTTTGCACGTTGCTCCCCCCTGAGGAAACAGAAAGGAAAAAAGAAGCAACAGAATTAGTAGGAAGCTAGCAGGGAATACTGCTGGAGCTAGCAGGGGAAAACAATTAGAAGCAAGCAATTACACAGGCAGAATAGTAGCTCAGCCAAGCACTTAAAACTCTGCAAACAGCAGTGCAGGATGTTTCTCTCAAGAGACACTGCAAGACAGGAGTAAGATATTAGAAGTGAAAACTGAAAAAGCTGAACTCAGAGCAGAAATGCTAGGGCTGCCATAGCTGTCATAAGGAGACATAGGCTACTTGCTGAGGGTGGTGACAATGCAGATGGTGCCAGACAACCCACAGTGAGGAGACAGAGAAGAGTGTACAGGCCCAGGGTCACCTACCACAGGTTACATGAGCTGGAGATAGTAGAGCGCTATAGAGTGGACAGAGACCTCCTGCAGCAAATTGTCGAGCTGTGCAGGCCACGCCTCACACACAGAACCAACAGAGGGGAACCCATCCCAGTGGAAACCAAGTTATGTGTTGGCATAAGAATACTAGCAACGGGTACCTTCCAGAGACCAACTGGTGATATGATGGGGATATCACAGGCATCAGCCTCGAGGGTACTGCACCAGTTCCTGGATGCCATGTCAGCACATGTCGGTGATCATGTATATTTCCCCAATGCTTGTGAGGTATTGGCCAGCAATATGCATCTCTTCCAGCAAATAGCGGAATACCCTGAGGTAGTGGGTGCAATAGACTGCACGCACATACTCATCAAAGCACCAGCTGGTGAGCGGGGTAGGGCCTACATTAACCGCAAGGGCTTCCCCTCCATCAACTGCCAGATCGTGTGTGATGCCCAGGGCATAATAATGAATGTGTGTGCTGGCTGCCCTGGGAGCTACCATGATTCCCATATCTGGCATTTGACGCAGCTGTACCAGACATTTTCCAATGGGGTCATCCCACATGGACACCTAGTGGGGGATGCAGGTTATGCATGGGAGCCGTGGCTGATGACACCCATCAGAAACGCACACACACCTGAACAGGAACACCATAATGAGGCACACGCACAAACACGTAATGTAATAGAGCGTGTGTTTGGGCTGCTCAAGTCATGGTTCCAGTGTCTGGACACATCTGGTGGAGCCTTGCAGTATTCACCAATTACATGTACCCAAATTGTCATGGTATGTGCTATACTACATAATATGATCCTGCGAAAACAGCTACAGCAGGACCAGCATAGGGCTGGGCCAAACAGCCCCCCACCATTGCCAAGGCCATCACAGGCAGAGCGTGACTCGGAGGAGGAACAACCTGAGCCTGCCCCAGTAGGCAGAAGGATGCGTGCCCAGTATGGCCTGGCCTTGGCAAAGAGGCAACACATAGCACATACACTGGCTCAGTAGGAACCCTGGGAATGATACCCCTCTCTGACTCACTCATATAATAACAGGGATGCCCAAAATGACATAACCTGCTCTCAAACATGTGCAGGGAGTGTAGTATCTGCATCCGACAGAGGCAGCCCTGCAGCACCACCTGAGGCATGAATGCCATGTGTTAAGCAATGTAACACCATGTAGTATATGCACACTTGATGACCCTGACTAACATCCTACCCTCACCAAGCATGATGCCACAATATGACGATGAGATGATCAAGTGCAATAATTGGCTGAAGTATTGCAGTTAGTCAAAGGGGATCCAATGTGTGCCAGCCTGGGATGACATGCTGAGCATGACATGATGCTCCACCTGCTAGGGGTGGCATGCACCTATCAGTCCAGGCCTTATGGATACTGGCAAAGGCTGCTGTTACCCACAGCATGCCCTGAATAGGTAAGGCTCAAAACACAAACCCACCTCCATAGGTATCACAAGGGATAAGAACCTAGATGTAATGCTACCCAATGCCAGAAGTCTAAACAGCAAGATGCATGCAGTCTAAACTCCCCCAGTATGGAGAATGTTGATATCTGTCCTGTAATAGAAAACTGGGTCAAGGCTCTCAACAGCACTGTAACGCTACCAGGTTAAACCTCATACTGTGCTGTACAGCCTCAAAACATGGAACAAGCCACAAAAGGAGGGTGACTAGCAATAATTGTCAAGGATAACCACACCCCATGTTGGTACCACAACAAGAAGCAGCATGGACTAGCCATGGTCAAGTAACAGTGGCTAAAACTGCCTCCCAGTTTATAGCCTGCTACAGACTACCGTCCTAACACCAGGAACTGCACCTGGCCTATGTTGGAATACATGAATATATCAAGCCCTCCAAACCACATTATATTGTGTGACTGAAAATACCCAGACATAGACTTATACTAGCTCCAACACTGTAGGACAAAGTTCCTAGAATCCATAAACCAAAATGCCCAGGAACAACGTACCACTCCCACAAGAGGGGTAAGCATACTGGATGTGATAATCAGCAACATGGATACTGGATGGCAAGATGAGAAGTGTATCCCTCATTGGTAAGACCAGACCATAGAGTAATCACACTTGATATACACATCCTGACCATAGTCCCTGGCCAGAAAACCACAGTGAAAAACATGTGTAAAGCAAAGTTGCAATCCTCCAAACTGATGTGGGATCCATTAAAGGCCATGTGCAGGTGCAAAATATGGGCCACACCTCAGAACCTGTTATACAGGAATTCCATGAACACTGCCAGGAATGCTTGGATTAAGCAATCCCAAATAAAACCAAGACACAATGCCATACATGCAGGCATCTGGCATGGTGGACTCCAGCCATTACCAAATCATGCAAGAGAATGAGGAAGCTACTACATGATACAGCAAACATAAAAAGGGAAGTAATCACTGATCAGTAGTATGGCAATAAAATATGTCCACACATACAATTCACTAAGGCCAGCTACAAGTTGAATCTGTGAATCTTGAGGCAATGTTGCACCTGCCCCAAGTACATAGTCAACCCTGAACTCCCCAAGAAATAGAAATATATGTGAGAGATGCAACCATTTATCCAAACCGAGGCTGAGCTCCCTCAAGTCAGTACTGTCAAAACTAGTCAGGAGGAGAAGGTAACTACACACACCACAAACCCAGTCCCACATAGACCTATCACAACTGCAAACCAAAGACAAACACAGAAGAACATTCCCAAAGGCCCTAATTACAAACACACCACACCAACAGAGGCCTCCAAAGCAGACACCCAAGCAACCACAACCTCCAAACATAGCACATGCAACACATAGTACACAAAGCTGGTGTGCCAAACAGTCACAGGCCAGAAGGAGAAACAACATGCCTGATACAGTTGTAATAGGTGACTCCATAGACAGACACACTGCTGTCCCGCTCACCAGACTGAACAAGGGAAAGGGTACAGTAAGCTGCCTGTAGGCTGTTACAATACGCCACATAACACAAGTACGCAGGACACCCCAAAGCAAGTAGAAATATGATGCAGTCATTGTCCATGCTGGCGTGAATGACCTGAGATGTACCTCCCTGGACTACATGAAAGAGACATATATGAGCTCTCCGATTATGTAGTCCAGGCCGGTATGACACTGACCGTTTGCAGCATCCTACCCTCACCAAGAATGATGCCACAGTACAAACACAGAATGATCAGCTTTAACAAGTGGCACAAGTACTGGTGTCATTCCAAGGGGATCCAATGTCTGTCTGCTTGGGATGTCATGCTTGACAAGCCATGCTGCTGTTCCAGGGATGGCTTGCACCTGTTATCCCTGGGCGTCTGGATATTGGATAATGCTTTTGCCACCTCCATAAAGCCTTTCGTAGGCAAGGCTGAAAAGACTAACCCACCACCCTAGAAAACATAAGTGGAAAGAAACAGAAGGGTAATGCTGACCAATGCCAGACGTAAACCTCAATATGCATGCTCGAGGCCCTCCACAGTATGGAGAACATTGATGTCCATGCAGTGACAGAAACCTGCAGCAAGCCTCCTGACAGCACACCAGCACTACCAGGTTATACCTCATATCATGCTATGGCCCCAAAACCTGGACCAAAACATGAAAGGAGGAGCATCCATATTCAGCAAAGACACCCATACGTCCAGGTAACTGACAATGCACAAAGCGTCGGAGACCACCCATGTGCAACTAACCATAGGCAAAACTGCTGTACAGTCTGTAGCATGCTACAGACCACACTCTCACACACAGGAACCACACCCAGCCATCCTGAAGACATTGGACAGTATGAATGTCCCACCAAATACCAAACAAGGTACTCACAAATTACCACATAGGTTGTAAACCATTATGTATGGAAGGAGTAATCAGGGACCTAGGGACACATGTGGACAGTAACCTGTTATGTGACACTCACATTGCCAATGTGGCTAGGAAGACTGTCTATATTGGACACCGTATCATGAAAGGATTCACATCTACATCGACAGAGGTCATTGTACCCCTATACTGTTCTCTTATCAGACCCATAATCTAGTACAATGCCTCATTTGGGATGTACCTTACCTGACACCTGCAGCAGTTAGAAAGACCTCAAAGGTACCTCACCAAGAGGATAAAGGGTCTCAAATATATGTCATATGCTGCCTGGCTGTAGACACCCCAGCTGAATGCAGTCACATACTGCCTACACAGAGGTGTTGTATGCCTGTTGTACAAGGCCATGTCCAACATAGGAGTAATGGACATGCTACACTCCAGAAAACCCAAAGCCATTGGAGCTGTGAGAGTGAGAGATGTCAACCTCAACACACAATGAAATAGGATGTGCTGGAGGGACAGATACATAACCCTGAGCCTCCCTACACCCTGGAACAGAATCCCACTCCATGTTAGGCAGAGCCGCTCACTGACACTCTTCAACAGGAATCTTGCCAAGTGGATGGATGATCGTAGATGTACACTGGGGTCTTCACTGTGTCACGGCCAGACAGAGGCACAGTAAAGTAAATCATAAATGGCCATAATATTCACATAGCAAGGGGTGGCAAAAGCCACACACACTCTGGCTAGGCTTATAAATGCCCTAGGGTGGATAGCCTAGTATGAACCTATGAACCTATGAAGATACAAATTGTACAGGACACTAAGGATAATCACAAGGCTTTCTTAACTGATGGTAGGAACCTTGTTGGGAATTCGCAGATATGCTCTGAATCACTCAAATATTACAAACAAAATACCAAACACACACACATATTGCCAACATCCAACCTGACAGGTGCAGTGCAACCCCCCCCCCCCGAATGCAAAATATCTATCCCAGCAGAGTGCTGGCCCCCTGACATTGCAGATGCTGAGGTAACAGCCAGCATCGACAAAGCAAAACACACAGCAGCAATGGTATGAGATGGTGTCCTGGGCTGAGTCCAACATGGACTCCAAGAAGAATGGAATGCCAAATCACACTACTGCTCAATGTCAGCCTTACCACAAGATATGTACCCAAAGAGCAGTGTACAACAACAGTGGTCCTTCTCAACAAAGGTGTTGCCTGAATGGATACTGCAAACTACCACCCCAGAATCCTGACAAGCTTGGTCTGCACAGCTATGGAAAGGATCAGCATGTACCGCAGACATAAAGATATTGGGGACCTACTGACACGGACCCTACCCTGTGTGGCTTTCTTAAGTGCAGATCATGCCCTAAAACATGTTTCACTCATTTGAAACAGTCATTAAGGTCATTGATGAGGTCAATGTGGTCCACACAGCGTAGCTGGGCCTTGCAAAGGCTTCCATACAATACCCCACGTGTTCATTGTAGATAAGCTCACCAGCTTAAATATAAACCCCTATGTCAGTAGAGGCTGCAAACCAGACCAAGGACAGAACTGACATGGTCAGACATGCTGCAGCCATCAAAAGGGACACATAGAAACAGACAACTGTTGCCATAGCCATGTTAGCAAGCTAATTGCAGAAAAGTGTATAGTCAACCCCTGTGGATATACAGTAAGTGCCCACCAATTACCACATAGGTGTTAACCCATTAAGTACTTAACATGTAATGAGAGACTTGGGGACACAAGTTGATATATATCCTGCATTGGACAAGCATGTGACTGTAGTGGTTACAGAAACATACCATATACCCACCTAATCATGAAGGTTGTCAGATCTAGATAAGGGAGGTCATTGTGGCTTTGCAGTCATCCTTCATCAGCGTTACAATTGACTACAATTGCCACTGTGGGATGTACCTCAGCAGACACCTCCATCAACTGTAAAGTCCCCAAAAGTACATCACCAGGAGTATCAAAGAGCTTGAACAGATGCCATGTGTTGCCTGGTTAAACAAACTGCAGCTCCATACACTGCCATACTGCCCACCCACAGGCAAGCTGTGCCTGATGTATAAAGCCATGCCCAAGTTGGAATCAATGAACATGCTGCACCTTGTACAATCTGAATGGCAGTGAGCTATGCACATGAGAGACCTGAACCACAGCACTGACATACATAGGACAAACTGTACTGAATGATCCATAACACAGAAGCCACCCCCACTCTTGAGTAAACTCCCAGTACAGGTTAGCCAGAGAGTCACTCATCAACTCTCCTCAAGAGGAATCTTGATGACTGGATGGGAGATGGTAGGTTTACCCTGGGTATCACTGTTATGTCATGGGTAGATGGAGGCACAGTATACTAACCATGACATATGTCATGGCAAACTCCACTTACAATGTGTGTCGAAGGACAAACACACTCTAAGACTAGCATTAGAAATGTCCTAGGGCACATCGCTAGTGTTTGCCAATGTACACCTATGTTGTGGAATACACTACCAATGTTGGACAAGCCTGGTTTAAGTAGTTCATATCTGAACATAATGCAACATGGTCAGATGTGCACAACTGGCCCCTAATCAGGCTGTTGTGCTCACTATGAAAATGTAAAGCAGTGATAGGACTAAAGCCCAGGATACTGTTCACCACAGTGAAAGTACTGAACGAGTACACTATACGGTACTACAGTGTTAGGTCAGTATGAAAGGATGTCGACAACTGTATGCAAAGTATCCCATGCAAACCCTGCAGGCACAGTATAATCCCTGTTGTGTTCAGACACAAAGCAGTTGGACAGTAACTACACAACATGACACACAACATACAACCATAAACGTGAGATATTGTTGAAGTTCACACTCATCCACAAATGTGGTGGGCTGCAGAGTTCAACATATGGAAAGCTCACACTGGGCATGCTCGCACACTTTGATAAATGAGACATATGTCAGACAACATGCCATGGAAAGCCTGAACTGGGCATGCTCACACACTTAGGCCAAATTTCAGTTTAACAGTTGGCCACACATATCTGGTATTTGTATGTGTTATTCCAGGAACCAACCACATTATAGCAATCTGCCCAGTGCACACAGTTAAATGACTACAGAGACATACGTGATATAGTGGATCCCTCTCATATTCAAACATCTTCCACAGATACACAAGTTGTTCATAGAAACAGGGAATGCTATGGCAATAAAGACCTGCAAACAGTCTATCAGCAACAAATATTGTGCATCTGACAATTAAACATATGGGTGAAGAGGTCAACACTAGGCTGTTTGCCCTAGAGAATGACAGCTTAGCCAGAGTGTGCTTGGTGTCTGCCTCCCAGTACAGTAGGCTACTGTGCACTGTAAAGTAGGTCACATAAGGCACCGTGTGAGGCTAGTGTGCTGTGCCTCTGTCAAGCAGGGACACAGTGGAGATCCCAGGGGTTGAATTTGCTAAGCCACATCCATGTTGTTCGTGTGTGCTGGAAGAGGGTTGGTGAGGACCTCTAACAGTAAGTGGGCATCAATAACAGACTGAGGGAGCCTTATCTGCATTGTCTGGACAATTTCACTGTCAACACTTTATCGTGATGATTATGAGGGATTGAAGTGTCTTGCCAGTACTGTTCAGAGATGTCCTCCCTCTGTGGGCTACTGCTCTGCAATGTATTAGCTCACTCTGTCTGTTGGACAGCCCATATATGGCTGATGTACACCTGACAGGTGTCCTGTTGTGGAGCAGTCATGGGTATATTTGGGATAGCATGATCAATGCACATCTTCCACATGCTCATAGAATGCAATTGTCAAGGAATATACAGAGTGGCCTGTATACTCCCCCAGCATGGGTCCCTTGAAGTCTTCCACCCCAGTCTTCACAAGTGTAAAGTCTGATTTTGATAAATACACTTTGTTTGCAGTGACAACCTTGCCTGGGGGTGGGGATGGGATATGGATGTCCAGGGAAAGGTAGGTATGGTCAGATATCAACAATGGTGGTCTACCTCTGGTGTGGAACAGTGAGTATCCATGTTGCAGATGGTCAGATGCAATATGTATTCCCCCTTGTGGCTGTGGTGAGTGTTTCTGCCATAGCACATGGACTCACAAATGGTAGTGGCTGTAGGGTAATGTTGTAGAGGCTTGAGTAGTTCCCACACACAATATACCTGTACCTGACGTTAACAACTGGAATGGTGTATGTGGACACCTGCATACCTTGGCACTGTTCTCAGGGAAGCAAAGTGTGTGTCCTGGATGTGGGAGGAGAGGCCCGAACTGGTTGTGTTGTGTGTTACAGGTCCTGTGGTCATGAAGCATGGTATAGAACATAACCTGCCAGTGCGATGTGCATATCTGACCCTGAAGTAGGTGGCTGCAAATGCATATATATGCTATCCCCACCTGACAGGTAGTACTAGATGTGCATATCTCTGTAGAAATAATGATGTCTGCACCCTATAAATAATGCAGGTGCAGAGCAGATGCCCAGTAATTCGGATAGTGCGCTCTGCTAATGCGTATTTTAAGTGTCATAATATAGTTAGGTAGGGGTTTGAATCTTGCAAATGCTCAGTGTGTGTGGGTGAGCGGGGGTGGTGTGTGTGCAAGTCTGAGCGAAGAAATGTCCCTTTTGGGAACTGGGAAAACACACTACAGGATGCACATTCCCTTTCTAAAAACTGATGATGTCAGCACCCTATAAGTACAGCAGGAGAAGGGCACCTCCCAGTAATGCAAAGAACGCGCTCGGCTAATGCGTCCATCTTGAGTGTCATAACATAGTTAGCTAGAGGTTTGAATCCTGCAAATGCTCAGTGTGTGTGGAGGGGGGTTAGTGTGTGTGCAAATCTCTATGAAAGAAATGTCCCTTTTGGCAACTAGGAGAACACACTACAGGATGCACATTCCCCTTTCTAAACACTGATGATGTCAGCACCCTATAAGTACAGCAGGAGAAGAGAAACCTCCTACTAATGTGAATAGCGTGCTCTGCTAACGTGTCCGTCTGGAGTGTCATAACATAGTTAGGTAGGGGTTTGAATCCTGCAAATAGCAAGTGTGTGTGTTTGGGTGAGGGGGGTTAGTGTGTGTGCAATTCTGTGTGAGGGAAATGTCCCTTTTGGCAACTAGGAGAACACACTACAGGATGCACATTCCCCTTTCTAATCACTGATGATGTCAGCACCCTATAAGTACAGCAGGAGAAGAAAAACCTCCCAGTAATGCGAATAGCATGCTCTCCTATTGTGTCCATCTTGAGTGTCATAACATAGTTAGGTAGGAGTTTGAATCTCACAAGTGTGTGTGTTTGGATGAGGGGGGTTAGTGTGTGTGCAATTCTTTGTGAGGGAAACGCCCCTTTTGGCAACTAGGAGAGCACACTACAGGATGCACATTCCCCTTTCTAAACACTGATGATGTCAGCACCCTATAAGTATAGCAGGAGAAGAGAAACCTCTCCGTAATGCAAATAGCGCGCTTTGCTATTGCATCCGTCTTGAGTGTCATAACGTAGTTAGGTAGGGGTTTGAATCCTGCAATAGTTTGTGTGTGTGTGTGTGCAATTATATGTGTGAGAGAACTGACCCTTTTGCCAACCAGTGCAACACACCAGCTGCTGCATATTCCAATCTCTACACAGAGATGATGTCAGAACCCTACAAGTACAGCGGAAGAGGGCAAATCTCCCAGTAATGCAAATAGCATGCCCTGCCTCTCACTACTGTCATAGCACAGTTAGTTATGGCTTTGAATTCCACACATGCCACGTGTGTTTTTGTCACACAGAATGCCCATGTGTGTGGGTTGTTGGGGGGGGGGTTGAAGTAGGGTGTGTGCAATTATATGTGTGAGAGAACTGACCCTTTTGCCAACCAGTACAACACACCAGCTGCTGCATATTCCAATCTCTACACAGAGATGATGTCAGCACCCTACAAGTACAGGGGAAGAGGGCAAATCCCCCAGTAATGCAAATAGCACGCTCTGCTACTGCGTCTCTCACTACTGTCATAGCACAGTTAGTTATGGCTTTGAATTCCACACATGCCACGTGTGTTTTTGTCACACAAAATGCCCATGTGTGTGGGTTGTTGGGGGGGGTGGAAGTAGGGTGTGTGCAATTATATGTGTGAGAGAACTGACCCTTTTGCCAACCAGTACAACACACCAGCTGCTGCATATACCAATCTCTACACAGAGATGATGTCAGCACCCTACAAGTACAGCGGAAGAGGGCAAATCTCCCAGTAATGCAAATAGCACGCTCTGCTACTGCATCTCTCACTACTGTCATAGCACAGTTAGTTATGGCTTTGAATTCCACACATGCCACGTGTGTTTCTGTCACACAGAATGCCCATGTGTGTGGGTTGTTGTTCACAATAATGCATGACTGAGTCATATGTGTCCATGCCTCTGACTGACCTGTATGCCTGTGTTATGTGGTGGACCATAGTGCCCCACGGGCATATCACTGTGACCTTCACCTTGTCCAGCCTGGTGAGCGGGACCTCACTGTACCGGACAATAAAGGTACCTAACACAACTGTAGCAGGTGTGTTGTCTAGCCATACAGGCTGTGACTGTTTGGTACACAGGATTTGTGTGCTATGTGTTGCACGTGCTGTGTTCCGGCTTAACATATGCCTGTGTGCCAGCTGCAGAGGTGACTGCTGCTCAGGTAGGATGCTATTCTGAGGCTCCACGAATGGCCCAGTGTGTTCATGTGTTTGGATTGCTGTCAGTGTAGGTCTACATCAGACTGGGATTGTAGTAACTGTAGTATGTCATGCCACCTGACAGGTTATGCCAGTACTGGGTTCAAAGTGCTTAGTCCCCAGTTTGGCTATGTGGTTGCATCTCATACATGTGTTGTACGTCCATGTGTAGGGGGGAGGGTTGACTGTGTACATGTGGCAGCTGTGACATTGACACATGACCCACATATTCCACAACTGTACCATAGAGGTGACTGACAAGTGACCTTTGCACGTGCTACCATAGTATTATGATTGCCATGGTGATTAACAGCACATAGGTCCAATGGGGAACAAGGTACATAGGTTCATAGGTTCAAACTAGGCTATCTGCCTTAGGACATTTATAAGCCTAGCCAGAATGTGTTTGGCTTTCGCCACCCATTTTAAATTTATTTTGCTATGCCCTTTTTCGAGGTTAGTATACTGTGCCTCTGTCTAACAGTGACACAGAAGTGATACCTGGGGTAAACCTACGATCTCCCATCCACTCATCAAGATTCCTCTTGAAGAGTGTCAATGAGGGACTCTGCCTAACCTGGACTGGGATTTTATTCCAGAGTGAAGGGAGCCTCTGGGTTACGAATCTGTCCCTCCAGCATGTCCTATTTATTTCAGTACTGAGGTCCAAGTCTCTCGAGCGCGTAGCTCCATGGGATTTGGATTTTCTGAGGTGCAGCATGTCCATTAATTCCGGGTTGGACATGGCTTTATACGTCAGGCACAGATCGCCTCTGAACAGGCGGTATGCCACTGAGTAGAGCTGGAGTGTCTTTAACCAGGCAGCATATGGCATCTGTTTGAGCCCTTTGATCCTCTTGGTGAGGTACTCTTGGGGTCTTTCCAGTTGCTGCAGGTGTCTGGTAAGGTACATCCCAAGGGCATTGTACTCAATTATGGGCCTGATGAGGGATGAGTAAAGGGGCACGATGACCTCCCCTGATCAAGATGTGAATCCCTTCATGATTATGTGGGCTATATAAAATGTTTTTCTAACCACTTTGGCCACGTGGCTGTCAAATGAGAGATTGCTATCAACTTGGGTCCCCAGGTCCCTAATTACTTCTTCTGTACTTAATGGATTACCACCTATGTGGTAATTTGTGGGCACTTTGTTTTTGCCAAAGGGGATGACTATACACTTTTGGCATTTAGCTTAAGGCCATGGCTCTGGCACCAGTTGTCTGTTTCTATGAGGCCCTTTTGGAGGATGCTTGTGTCGGCTGGAGAGTCGATTATGGCACCCAGTTTTCAGTCATCTGCGAACTTGGTCAGCCACAGTCCTTCCGTGTTGGCCTGTACCTCCGAGAAATATATACCAAACAAGAGAGGTCCCAGGACTGAGCCTTGTGGAACACCATGTGTAACTGGTTTGGAGTCTGACATGGCTCCAGCAATTCTAACCATGTGGGTTCTGTCCTTGAGCCAGTTTGCAATCCATCTAGTGACATAGGGGTTTATATTTAAGCTGGCGAGCTTATCTATAATGCCCGAGTGGGGTAATGTATCGAAGGCTCTTGCAAGGTCCAGGTAGGCTGTGTAGACCACCTTCCCCTCGTTAATGACCTTGGTGACTGTTTCAAAGAAATCAACCAAGTTTAAGAGGCAGGATCTGCCCTTAACAAAGCCGAACTGGGTAGGATCCAGTGTCTGTAGGTCCCCACTATCTTTATTTATGAGGTCCATGATGATCCTTTCCATAGCTTTGCAGACCAAGCTAGTCAGGCTTATGGGGCAATAGTTTCCAGGATCCGTTGAGGCACCACCTTTATGGAGAGGGACCACTGTTGCTGTATGCCACTCTTTGGGCACATATCCTGTAGTAAGGCTGAGATTGAACAGTAGTGTTATGTTTGGGTTTAGCTCTTCTTGGAGTTCATGTAGGACACAGCCCGGGACACCGTCTGGTCCCATTGATGCTGGGTCTTCTGCTTTGGAGAGGGCGGCTCTTACCTGAGCATCTGAGATGTCAGGGGGGCAGCACTCTGCTGGGATAGATATTTGCCCTGTTGGTGGGGGTTGCTGAACCTGTCAGCTAGGATGTTGGCAATGTCTGTGGGTTCGGTGTATTTTTTGTCATTTTGGACTAATTCTGAGCATATCTGGGAATTACCACCCAGGTTTCTAACATAACTAAAGAAAGCATTGTGATTATCCTTAGTGTCCTGTGCAATGTTTCTCTCGAAGCTGGCCTTAGACAATTTTATGAGTGCCCGTAGTTTTTTGCTAATACTGATCAGTGATGCCTTCCCTTTTAGAGATTTTGCTCTATCATTTAGTAGCTTCCTCCTTCTATTGTATAGTTTGTTTATGGGTGGGGTCCACCAGACAGGACGTCTACCTTTGAAGGATTGGGTCCTGGTTTTATTTGGGATCGCATGATCCATGCATTCCTGAAGGTGTTCATAGAATGCATTTATAAAGGATTCTGCGGTCTGGGCCGTATTTTCCACAGGCCCGGGGGCTTTGAAGGATTCCACCTCAGTTTTGAGGAGTGTGATATTTGCTTTAGAGAAGTTTTTCACTGTAGTTTTCTGTACAGGGGGTGGGGTCAGGATGTGAATATCCAGTGAGATTAGTTTATGGTCTGATCTTACCAGTGAGGGATACACTTCTGGTCTGGAGTGAGTCCCCATGTTGGTGATGATCAGGTCCAGTATGTATTCCCCTCTTGTGGGAGTGGTAACAAGTTGTTCCATAACATTTGAGTTTATAAATTCTAGGAACCTTTGTGCTAGGGTGTTGGAGCTAGTGTAATGCTCCCAGTCTATGTTTGTGTAGTTGAAGTCACCCAATATAATGGTGTTTGGAGAGACCTTCATATTTTCCAGTGTTCTCAGGAAGGCCTTGTGGGGTTCCTGGGTTTGGGAGGGTGGTCTGTAGCAGGCTATAAACTGGAAGGCAGTTTTACCCACTGTTAGTTGCACATGGATAGTCTCTGATGCTTCGTGCTTTTCCACCAACCTGGAGGTGTGGGTATCTTTGATGAATATCGATACGCACCCTCCTTTTGTAGTTCGGTCCACGTTTTGGGGCCAAAAAGCATGGTATGAGGTATAACCTGGTAGTGCTGGTGTGCTCTCAGGAGCCCTGAACCAGGTCTCTGTTACTGCACAGATATCGATGTTCTCCATGCTAAGGAGTTTCGAGTGCGTGCATCTTGAGGTTTAGACTTCTGGCATTGAGTAGCATTACTCTTAGTTTCTTATCCCTTGTGATACCTATGGAGGTGGGTTTGTGTTTTGAGCCTTGCCTAAAAAAGGCACTGTGGGGGTAGCAAGAGCCTTTGCCAATATCCGAAAGCCCAGGGGTGACAGGTGCAAGCCGTCCCTAGCGAAGCAGTTGGTTCAACAGAAGGTGAGTATGTGAGGGTGTAGGGCCTGTGATTAGTTAGCACTGGCATATATGACTGCTCACGTGGACAAATGCCAGGTAAGTCATATGCAATGTGTCACAGGCAACGCACATGTGAACAGGACAAACAGTGATGTTCTGTCAAGTGAGACATGGACATACATATAGTAAGCTATGCAGATGTCACTAGGAGTCCACAGAAGCTCTGTAACTCTGCATTGCAGGTGGGATCAGTGTTCCAGGGTAACTGCAAGCAAACATGCATGCAAACAAAGCTACAGTAAGCAGGGCTGCATGTAGTCCATTGTACAAAAACAAGCTGTACCACTTCCAGTAGGTAACAGTGCAAATATGCAGGCACTATACACATGTACATGGAAATACACAGGTCAGATGGCTAGGGTCCAGTCTCAGCGCACACAAGTGTACAGACCATGTACCGTCAGGATGTACAATAACAGGATGGAAACCCAGGTGCTCATTCCTGCAGTAATACACATGTCAAATAACAGGCACTGAGCCTTCACTCAGTGGTTCCATACTTAGTAGGATGTATGCTACCTGGCCTGCCACCACAGTATCCCTGACATGTATGGGGACTCTCCCTCCTGTGACAGTTAGTTTTGTGTGTTGGGGCTGTCTAGCATGGTATGAGATGTGAGCTTGCAGTGCTAGGATGCTCCTGTGTGTCCTGTACCAGTCGTGTAGTACTGCACACATATCAACATCCTCAAACATCCGCATTGCAGAGTCCAGTGTGGGCAACATGCCACTTGCAGTTTACATGTCCATCATTGCGTATCAATACTTTCATTACCTTATCCCCTGTGCTACCTATGTATGTAGCCTTCTGTTGACATCCTTACCACCAGTATGCCAACATGTGTAGATGATACACTATGGTACTTACCATGGGTGTAGACAACAGTACATGACAATCATACCCTTACTGCATCAGGCATGCTGGGATATACCCACAATTATATCAGCACACAGTACTGTTAACAACATGATACTATTACTACACATCTATGTAGCCACCCTGTGCATCAGCAACATGTTAACCTGTACCTGCACTGATGTTACAGATTGCAGGAGGTGGCACAGTTTCATCATATGCACAGGGTGTGAACTTGGTATGCCTGAGTCAGCCACCAATACCACTAATTGACATGTATGTGTATCTGTGTTGGTGAGTGACAGCAGTACAAGGTGGGCAATGTTGATGCCATGTGTGCATGTATGCGGTAGCCCTAGGTGTTGTCAATTTGCATGTGTGTATGGATGCACACAGTTCCACCTCATGGCTGCCATATACTGGTGTTTGTGGACAGCCACAGACTGTACCTGCCAGGTCATACAGATTAGTGTCTTTGGCCACGGACATGGTACCTGTGCCTTGCAGGGGTGCTACGGACTGTATCCGGTACCAATCCAGACTGGGTACTGTCATCAGAAGCAGGTGTTTATTAACTGGACACAGATCCCTGCCGGGCCTGTCCAGAGCCACGTGCACGTGGTCTCCTGGGGCGGTCTGATGACAGCACAGACCCAGCATTGCTGGGGCTGCTGCTGGAACTATGGGGGTGGCCGCAGCCCTGTTGTCGACCTCGACAACTGCCAGCTGCTACTGTTGCTGGCATATGCCCACGTCGATGCCTCAGCCATCCACCATCACCCTGGCTCATGGACATGTAGTTGTGGAACCGGTCGAATATGTCCCCACAACATCTGCCTATGACATCGGTGAAATTACGGATGGCAGCCGCAATGTCACGCATACTGTCAGTCATGGCTGTACGACATGCTGTCAGCTCCCTCAGACCTTGTCTGGTGTATCGTTCCATACGTGACTGTGCCTGCATGACAGCCCGAAACATAGCTGAGGTTGTAAGACCTCTGTGGGCATGTCTGACAGGGGCAGTACACTCCGGATGCTCCAACGAGTACCCCTGGACATCTGTCTGTGTGGTACCATCTCAGGGCCATGCCCATGGCTGCTGTGTGGGGAAGAATGTGCCACAGATACCACATTACCCTGGTCAATGCCCACTGTGTCCTGTCCATCACCTAGGGACATTGGTGACAAAGGGTGTATTGGCAGGATAACTGTGCGCATTGATGGGGTTGACAGCTGTGTACTGTCAATTGGCTGACCAATGACGGACCCTGGCATACCTTCCTGTGCCATTACACAGATGTCATCATTATCAGTGCCCATGGCACCTGATTCAGGTTCCCTGCTGCATGACACCAGAGCAGCACCAGAACCTGTGGGAGGGAAATAGGAAACATAGTTTACAATGTCTACACAATGTTACCAGTGATGCACACATGCACAGGTACACACATCCACACATGCACACATGCACACGTGCACAGGTGCACACATGCACAGGTGCACACATGCACACATGCACACATGCACATGTGCACACATGCACGGGTGCACACATGCACGCATGCACAGGTGCACACCTGCACACATGCACATGTGCACACGTGCACAGGTGCACACATGCACACATGCACATGTGCACACATGCACACATGCACAGGTGCACACATGCACACAGTTGCACACAGTTGCATACAGTTGCACACTTGCACACTACTCAGTATGCGAGATATCAACACACAGACACAGACACACCTGCATGCATACACAGAGCACTACTCAGTGAGCCTAATATTACTATTACTATCAAGACTATTAAAGGTATTGTTAATACATACTCACCAGCATGGATAGGCTGCATTGCTGTTACACCAGAGGGACCTGCAGAAGTGAGTAAATTAATGTCAGTGGGCACAACTGTGCCATTGTTACTGAGTATGATACAGGTCAGTAGTACAACAGTCGCCTTTCACAGGTCAGATGCTGATATTAAGAATATCGCACTGGCACATTAAATACTATGATGACAGCTACAAACCAAGGACACACCTCACACATGCATTAACTACCGGTGTACACAACAGTCAACTATACATATGGCATATTACCTGCATGTTTGTAGTCTTGCTGCTGCGTGGCTCAAGCCTCCATCATAATGCAGGTCTGCTGCTGTTGTTGTTGTTGGCGGGCTGGAGCCACATCACTTATGAGTAGTCCCTCCAGTCTGGTGAGTGTGGGATGTGTAGCCACCCCACCACCTGTGGCAACCTGTTGCCTGTGGATATCCGATGCACGCTGACGGACATTTCTGATTAAATCACTGCAGTGATGTCGTACCAGCTCATATGTCCTATTATGCGTGTCTATGTCATTTACCCGACGGACCAGGTCTTGCCACAGTGCAGCCCTCTCCTGCTGATTCTGGCTGGTGCGGGAAAAGAGTATTGCATAATCCCACACCAGGCTCTGGTGTATCTCCTCATCCTCAGCTGCAGAGTAAGCTGGATTCCGCTGGTGAGCCATGGTCCTGAAAAAGGAAATAACATGATATCAGCAAAATATGTCAGCAGAATTTGGCACACATACTACACATGCTACTCGACTGTTGTGATACAACATATCTCACATATATAGCATCTGTCTGTCTATTGGTGGATACACATGTAAATGGCCAGGTATCAGTGCTCAGCCAACAACTGTGCAACAGTACCTGGCACACTCCATATGACATACTACCAAACCGCAGCAGTCAGAACACTGATTCAGGTCCAAAGCACCTTCTCACCCTAGGGGTTTATATAGAGGTACTGTATGGGGTACATCATCAACTACTGTGAGCTGATCACAAACTAATTGCCCTGGATATACATATCCCACCTCCACCACCAGCACAAACTACTACAGTGAATAACATTTCAAATGCAAACTTTACACTTTGTAACAGTGACATGGTATCCTTTCAGCCCACTGGGCCAGTGGAAGACACAACCCACAATACTGACCCCTTCACAAATTATTTCTACGGACATCTCCGAGAATGTATGGATCATGCAATCCCATATAAGACCAAGACACTCTCCACAAAGGGACAGCATCCTGTCTGGTGGACCCCAGCCATAGACAGATTGTATAACAAAAGATGGAAGCTACTGCAAGACAGAGCATAATTCCATAAAGGGAAGGCATGTCTGATCAGCACTAGTAAGGAGCTATTTTCTCTCATACAAACATCCATGGGCAACTTTGAGAGGAAAATCAACAGGGACACTACAGATAACCACAAGGCCTTCTTCAGTTATGTTAGCAACCTGGTCAGAAACCCTCCAATATGCTCATAGTTAGTACACAACAACAAATAATTCACTGAACCCACAGATGTTGGCAACATTGTGGCAGACAGGTTCAGTGCAGGTTTCCCCCCTCCCTCTCTCCCAAAATAAGACATACTTATCCCAGCTGACTGTAACCTCCCTGTCATCACAGATGTCCAGGTGAGAGCCGCCCTCAGAAAAGCAGAATACACAACATGAATGGGACCTGATGGTATCCCCGGTTGCATGCTACATGAACTCCAAGAGGAGCTAAACACACATATAGAAGTGCTATGTAACACTAGCCTGAATACAGGATATGTACCTGTACACTGGCACACAGCAGCAGTGGTTCCACTCCACGAAGGAGGCACCTCTACATACCAATACAATACAACACAATACAATACATTACAATACAATACAATACAATATGCTATTGCCCCTGGGACTACAGCAGCATACTGTTCTGCTACCCTGACCATTGTGACACATGTGATGTGATGGTACCTGCTCCTGTCAAACAGTTACACAGGGTGACTCATATGGCATATTACCTATCTGACTAACATTCAGCAGGGGTATGTGTGACATGTACTCATGGGGAGTCTTGCTTCTTAACGCTGTGTGGTTTATTGCAGGGTATGTCTTATCTGTGGGTAGGAACCTGTACCTCCAGCATGTGCTCTCTATTGCAGTGTCATGGACGACACACAGCAGTCATTTAGGTTGTGGATGGTGTGAGGTGTTACTATGGTTGTTGGACATCTGTCATGGGTGTGACTTAAGTATGTAAATCCAGGAGTGGTAACCTCTATGTGGGTAGTATGTGTGTACTCTGTGGTGTTGTCAGTCACTGTGCATTGGTATTGTGTTTGAGTACATTGTCACAGTGTTGTACATGTCACTGTGTCCTTCTCCATATCTCTAGTGGTCATGTGAGGTACATACCGTGGCAGCCATTGTGTGGTGTGGAGGGGTACACTGACCTACATGTCCATAGCTGACACACCATGTCTGCTGACACATACCATGTGCAGGTATTCCAGGAATAGTGTGCCACTGTGAATATCATTGGGGGGACTATTGTACACATTTATGACCCTGTTCACCCCTGACACATGCAGTGGTGTGCAGCCAATCACATATCTGGTTACTGGTGTAGGTGATTTGAAATGGGGTATGGTACTCCAGTTTTGACACTGGTGTTCACTCCATGCCTTTGTCACCAGGCACCTGTTGCAATACATCTGTACACATGTGCCTCACTCAGAATATATATACATCTCTCTCTCTCTCTCTCTCTCTCTATATATATATATATATATATATATATATATATATATATATATATATATATATATATATATATATATATATATATATATATATATATATATATATATATATATATATATATATATATATATATATATATATATATATGTCTGTATACATATACACATATTTATATTGATGTACATATATTGCTATAGGTATGGAGAGTGGGGGTGTGTGACAGAGAGGGGGTGAGAGTGACAGAGGGGATGGGACAGGAGGAGTGTGAGATCGTCATATACAGTCATACCTGTGGATAGTCAGATCTGTCTGTCTATGTATATGTATCTACATATATCTATATCTGTATGTGTGTATTACATATATATGTTTGTACATATTCTATCTATCTACATCTGTCTATGTATTCCTACATCCCTCTCTATGTATGTATACATATGCATATATATATATATATATATATATATATATATATATATATATATATATATATATATACATACATACATATATTGACATACATGCGTATCCATATGATAGATAGGTATATCAACATGTTTGTTTACAAAACTGTATACACACACTAACATACTGCTAAACATACATAACTGTGAAACCTACTTTGTACATTGCACTACAACCTACATTCAACCTACATTGATATGTGCACATAGATGCTCTCACATATATATGTATGTACAGCCTTCACTGATAGTTGCTGTATGTCCCCTGCCCTTTGCACATCTTCATATACATATGGATACAGACCAATGACACATATGGAGGGTTCACAGTATGTAGACTTTTATAGTATTACTTTACATTACCTGTGTTTGTCACAGCTGCTTGTGTTGCCATCTGGTTTCGTGTCCTGCTGCTCCACTGGCCAGTTGTCAGCTTTCAAGTGGTTGTTGCTGACCTGTTTTGTTTGTGTATGTTTATTTTTTTTTTCTCTCTCTCTCTCTCTCTCTCTCTCTCTCTCTCTCTCTCCCTACCTCCACAGGGTGCAATGAAAGTATTGCATGTGTGGACTGGGAGTACAGCATTCTTTTATAGGTATCTGCATATGTCCATGTGATGGCCTCTGCACCAATTGTTAGCCAGCATTTGCTAATTGCATGCAGCCAGTTGTGCACTGATTGCAGTTCTCACTATGATATCAGGACAGTGCTATAAAAAGGTATATGAGATAGGCGTAGCCCTTTTAGATTTTAAGGGCAGGGACCATGCTGGTATGCTGTGGACACTGTACTGTGAGTGTAAAGGTTAGTATCTCTCTCATATTTCCGGCTGTGTTGTAGATTAACATTTCTCCATTCATTTCTCAAGTTTCCTGTACTAAGTGTGTATGTACACTGACACCTAAGACTACTACTACTGTTAATGTCGGTGTGTGTGCTTTCCTGTGGGACATGTGGTGTAACTGGTGTATAGCAGTGGCTCTTGCACTTTGTTGCTATGGCTTCAATATTTGCCCTTTACATTCACTACTTCTATGCCTGCTAGGTGTCTTAACTGTAGTGTGTTGCTGTGGCTTTCCTATTTTCCATGTAAATTCACACCTTGGAATGCTTGCTATATCTGCTAGGGTGTTACTGCATGCAGTGTGGTCTGGCCATGGTGTGGGCTTTGACATCTATTAGGGTATTTGAGTATGCTGCTGAGCAGGCCCCCAGAGACTCTCAGGTGCATCTTTTATCTGCCTCATGGAATGGTACATATCAGTGGGGTACACCCATTAAATTGTCTGGTATTCTGCAGTTGTGACTTTGGGATAGCATGAGCATATGTATTACTACACTATTTCTGCCATGCAAGTGGTGCATACTTTCAGTACTTCATAGTTACCATTGCATGTGTTGTAACACCTTTCTGCCTTCTGTTTGCACATTTCACAGGGAGTCTGTGGGGCATCCCTGTAACTCAGTCACTGTTGCTATGTCTAGGCTCTTAACTATTCAAATATGGCAGTGTCAGACCTCTCAAGTGTACAGATATTTGCAGGTTGTCAACATTTTTGCCTCATATTTTGGTCAATGTCTCATGAACAGCTCTTTCTGGCAAATCACTCTGGGCTCAAGTTAGACTATAGTGACAAACATTTAAGTTTCAGACTTCATACCCTTCCAAACATCCAATAAAATGCAGAACCTGTTACTCTCTGAACTGTCTAAGTTTGTTGTAGCATTATTTGGAATGTGTCCCTGTTTTTGGCCCTTTGCTCCACATTTTTTATTACTTGGTCCGGATGTGTTCCTGTAAGAGGTTGTGGAGTATGGGCAGTGATTTTCCTGCTGTGAGTATGTATGTGGCTTGCAAGGTGCTACAGTGACATTATTACCTACTAGCTACCAACTAGCATGGCTGTTTCTGTTCACACACTACTATTATAGAAATCCACTAGATTTGACAGTAAATATACATGACATGCTTTGTGTACTACACATCCTATATTCCCTTTACATTCATTCCTACTATTACATGATATATTTATTTTAGCACAATGTTCTTATATAACAGTTATGGCTTAGTGGTAAGTCATGCAGACTACTGTTTCCTGGGTTTGGGACTGACAGTGGGATTTTATTTTGCTTTTGAGCAGACTACAGGACTTGTCATTCAGAGTGACTAAGGCACTTTTAAGCAGTTGTAACCGGGTTAGTGCTGGTTTGCGCAGAGCTCCCACATGCGATCTGGCGTTCAGCTCCGCACACACCCGCTTGCAACCGCTTAAAAGTGCTTACTCTTGCGCACACCCGCGCTATTTTCTTTGAAAGAAATGAAAATGTGGAGACAGGAAACTGGTGAAAAAGGGGTCACAAAGAGGGTAAGACAGTAGGGAAACAAGCTCGGGTTTTGCAGGAGGGATGTAGGTAAGGCCCATAGCTGCCCATTTCTTCATCAGCAACAGCTGTGCATATGTTTGTAATTTGGTGTGACATTTGAAACCTTCCACCCCTGAGAGAGGTGTGAGGACAACAATAATACTTGTTGTACAGCCAATTGTAATTGACAGTTTCCATGTCCAGCAGATATGTGTGCGAAACGGGCAGCTATGTATGGGGCATAATTTCTTTGTGGGTACAGAGTGCCCTTTTTTTTTTTTCAGGTGAGAGTGGTATGTCAGGTAAAGGAAGTCGGTATAGCTGGGGAGGTAGGTTGGGTAGGTCAACAGACAAGACAAACAAGATGCATATAGGGGCGGTGTATGACACATGTGGGGGGGTTACACAATTGACGGGGACGGATGTTTGGATATCTAGAGCCCATGAGCCCACAGATGGCAACAGTGAAACTGATATCCCCACCCATGGGCAGTTGCCACTGTGCCTTCACTGCCCAGAACGGGGCTGTTCTGGGGGCTGTGTAGGCCGGGCAGAAGGCATGCCCATTGGTTGTGCCACCTGTGTCTCAAGCTGGCGTAGGGGCCCAAGAACAGTTTCCTGGATCTCCCTACGCACCACAGTCCGGATGCTACGGAGGGTGAGTGGTTGTTCTCCTCCGGCCACACTTGAAGAGGGGGGATGAGCCCCATCCCCTGCAGCGCTTCCACCCGCAGGTGGCACAGGCCCACCGGAGGAGGGTCCGGACTGGGCACTACTGCCAGGTGCACTCGCCAGCTGAGGTGGGAGAGGTGCGTCCGCTGGAACCCGCCTTCCCTGTCATCCTATGTTTTGCATTATGTCATGACAGTTTGGGTTAGTAACATACAATACCATTCACAATCAGTTGTAACAGCATGCATTAGTATTCCCATTAACCAAACACCCACATATTCAAACCATTGAACAGCAAGCATAACACATGCATAATTTGAACAGCAATACACAGTCCAACAACATGCAGGGTTGATTGATGGCAACAGGCCATCAGGTTTGGATGTATGAACAGGGCAGATGCATCAACGTACATGCAAATATGTATGACCCAACAGGACAAATGTCCAGGGTGTTAATTGTGATTGCACATACCAATTTCACGTGGAATGGATTATATGTGGTTATAGGGTAGGGTGAAGAAAATTTAATTAACACATTTAAATACCAATACATATGCTGTACATTTCTAATAGCTGCAGATATATACACACTACAGTTCTACCTACAGTTTCCTATGTGATAACTACTTCAAGTTGGTGATAGGAATGTTACTGCTACATCAATATACATTTTCATTTTTATTCATACACATTCATATCTGGCTCTGTTCCGCTACATCATCCTGCTACATTTGCTTTATATAGCTATAGACAGCTGTGGATGTTTGGTATTTCAGTCAACCATACTATCTGCATATTGTAGACTGAGAGCAACATATCCAGATTTTGGGATACACATTCCAGCTGCAGGAACATTTTGAACACATTTCGCAGTTTGGTTCTGCTTGTCACATTCATTTCATTCTGTACTGACTGCAGTATACTTTATTCAGGAGTTATTACTACTTTATTGGTGGATTCATAACTCTTTCTCACACTCTCTCACTTGTTTTATTTTTACAATTCAGAATGGTACTTAATTCTAGGCTTTATTGACATGTTTTACCTGTAGTTATTACAATCCTTTCCAACAGTCTCACTTCTGTCATGTTTCTGTATTTCAACAGGGATATATTTCACACATGTGTTTTACTCAGCTTCTGCAGTTGTACTTTTCAGCCTGCTGCAGGTTTTGTACTATTATATTACAGGTGGGACATCTTTATTTCAGACTTTATTTCAGACTTTTTCATTTCTCTGTTTGGATTACAGACTGCATCACACTTTTGTAATCAAGCAATACTTGCAAACCCTCTTACACTGTTACTTGCACATTTTATTACTTAGTGACTTCACTGCACTCTTTTGCTAACTGTCATACTTTTATATTTATTTACAGTTACAGGGAGAGGATTACTGACCTGCCTGGTGGTGCAACCGCACCAGCCTATCGCCATAGGCTCTATGGTTCGCAGAACGGACACCTGCAGCAGTAATATAAATAAAGTAATATTGGAATCCACATCTCCATAATATCAGCTAGGTTAATTTCTTACATAAATAATTAGATGTAACTTACTCAGTAGTGGTCACTGTGCATTTGCCGAGCCTCCTGGATCCAACGGTTCAGTTGGTCCTGCTTCCATCTCTTCAGGTCCGCATGGTGGTGGCGGACCTGCTCACCAGTCCTTGGTATCCCTGTGGCACTGGTAAGGTCATGAGCCAACCGGTCCCATGCCTCAGTCCTATATGCTCCCCACAGGACCTCGCCCTGCATGAGTTGGGCCTCATGATTGTGGACAAGGAGCCAAACCATATATTTGGACTCCTCAGTGCCCCACCTCTGTGCTCGAAAGCAACTACCCTCACCTACACCTGACATTCTGGCTGCAAGTTGGTTCTACAATCAGTTATGCTGTGTATTCCCGCCTATGGGGCTTATATATGCCATTTTTCCCACACTTATCTGTGATTGGCCATTTTGGAATTGTATCAGCTTCACAAAACCTGCTTTGTCATGCTCCTCTTTCTATTCATTCCTATATATTTGCTATTACTGCATTTCTAAGTGCAGCTGTCATGGCTTAGTGGTTCAGTACCTTGACTATGGTGCATGGTGTCCTGGGTTCGAACCTGGCCACTGCTTTTTATATTTTATGACTGTCTACACAGACTAGGAGGTGTGTCTGTGTAAAGGCAGTTTTGTTACAGCTTGCTCAACGTTCCCCATCGGTTAGCTTGTTGGCGAGGTGCACAGCTCCACGCAAACGGGTTATGCTGGTTTACACTTCATTTGGCTGTCAGCACGCATATTACGCTCAGCTCAGCTAGGGGCACACAGTTTCATCATGTTAAACCACTGCTCACCTACGGGCTCTCATTTTGCACCTGTTAAACCACTGCTCACCTACGGGCACTCATTTTGCACCTGTTAAACGACTGCTCACCTTCGGGCACTCATTTTACACCTGTTAAACCACTGCTCACCTACGGGCAGATGCACTCAACTTGTTAAACTGTAGCTCAGCTATATGCACATCTGGCATTTTTTATTATTTTGTTATCTCACATTTCTTCCAAATAAATGGCCCATTTCATTACATTTTACATAAAATATAATTTTATATGTGTACATATATGTCATGGACTTGTTTCATGCTTATTTCACTAAAAATAAAAATCGATGTTGTAGGTGCTCGAACCATGACTGCCTGCTCTTCAGCCAACATCTCTACCACTACGCTATTGCTTTTTGGCTTACTTTGCCTATTTAGTTCTTATATGCTTTTCCACTGACTGCTAACTGTGGCTAAGCGCTGGGCATGCCCGCGCAAACGAGCGCACTCACGGGCAAACATCTTTACAATTTAAAAAAAATATATAACATGTTCATTTATATATTTTATGTTCGTAGTCTGTGGGGGCATGTGTTGTGTTGTGTTTATTCACATTTCCATGGACTCTGTCGTGGTGGTTTACTTTCGGGACTTTTACTCTTCTGGGCGCGTGTCTGTTTGCAGAGCTCTGCCTACGGACATGCCCCCTACTGTCTTCCATGGACCGTGTAAGCCTTAGGTGTGATTCAGCATGCCCTCATGCATATGCATGACATGCTGATGTCACACCGTTTAACTGCAGCCTCCGTGTAAGTCTTGTAACTATTACACGGAGGCTTCGTGAATCCTGCCCTCTGTCTCTAAAGATCTGGCAGCTTTCCTACCTGTACTTCAGATATGGCATCTGAGCCATAGTTTATTGTGTCTTTAGCCCATGAATCTGTGTATTCCTGTAGTAAGTGATTTTTTTTTAATTCTGTACATTTTCTGCACAATTTAGTGCATATATATTTTTACAAGTGTCTTCTATCTGCACCACTGTACATTCTGTAGCATTTTAATTTCTCTATAAAATTGTGTTATTGAACTCTAAAACAACATTTAAATCTAATGATGAATTTCAGGTAGTCATCCAATAGAGGCTGTCCAATTCAAAAATCCACAAGTCTCAGCCGTTTGCTTCAACAGTTTATTAAAAAACACACAGCACAAAAGATATCGGATTAAGCGTTTTCATCTCTTATCCAGAGACTTCATCAGAATCAAATACCTACAAGGCAAGTTCATTTAAATAATCAATATGTTGCACAAGCATCCACTTCATTGCTTAAGTATACAATTGATAAATTGTGCATTCACAATTAAAGTGCAAAAGCTCTGCTTGTAAAACAACATATCACATACTTTCTATGCATTGATGCCATTACTTAAATGTACTTCCTCAAACTAAAAACAAAACATATATTGCTCATTATTATTAGTAGTACAAATGAATAAATAAATAGTAACTAGTAACTGAAATGTGCATTACTTTTGAGTTACTTTTGCTTAAACCTGTGGTTCTCACCCTGGGTGATATCACCCCCTAAAGAGTAATAGAAAACTTGTGGGGGGCCTTGGACAGTATGGATAGTAATCAGATGTTAGGAAGTAATAGAGACTTTGAAAGGGTAATTTGGATAACAAATTACAGCATAATGTTGGCACAACTCATAGCACATGGCATTCATAATAGATCATTAGAATTAGTCTGGAGCAAAATTGACTTCATTTTTTTCTTAGCACTGCAAGGAGGTGAAAGCTAATGACTTCCAGACTCCCACCCTGCCCTGGAAGGGTGGGACTCTCACCAACTAAATCAATCTGGCCAGAATTCTGAACATTCCTTATTGGAAATGGAGACATCAAAGAAGAGGATAGTGTTGAGGAAAAAGAGTTTGCCTGTAAAACGTTTGTGTTAATACAGGTACGAAAATAGGTTTACGTCCTGAACAGAATTCCAAACCACTAGTCCTGCTGAAAGATTTTCCCTTAGAATTTAGTGAAGAATTTTAAAGATACAAGTGCACCACTGGTAAATTTTCTGAAAGGAAAAAAAGGTTACCAGTGGTGCACCACATGACTTGGTGCTGGACCCTCCTATTCAACATTAATTTCTATTCTAAGACTTTCATGATCTTATTCCTGCCCTTTGATTATCTAAGTTTGCTGACAACTGTAAATTGGCTGTTGATATTCACTCCTACACTAAGTTATCATTGTTTTAGTATGGCATAACCCTGTTAGTAATTAGTCCAAGTATAATGGCCGTAAATTAAATGTGAAAAAATGTAGCATGCTGAATTTTGGGAAACAAATCATTATCTCTTACATCGCAGGCAATGCACTCCTTCCAGTCAGTCACTGTCATAAGAAATGTAGGCAATCTTGTTGATAATGACTTATCCTTTAATTATGATGTCACTAGAGTATCTCAGAAACTTTCTATCTGTCTCATCTAATTTCCAAGAATCTTAATTCTTCTTTGCCTGTATCTCACATGACTTGTTATTGAATATAATATCCATTTAATTATGTATTTGTCTAAACAAATCACTCAGAAAAGATTAGTAATCTCACACATCTTAGTTATCTGGGCAGACTAACAATGCTCTCCATTTCACTGTAATCATTAGCTTATAGATAGCTCTATGAAGCGCCATGTCAGATCTTTCAGATCATAAAAGACCTGGCCCTCTTTGATCTAGTTCTTTGCAGAGGAAGTCACTTCACAAATACTGAGTTAAAGGAACTAAACCTTACTCAACAGATACATGAGAAGTCTGGCATGATAGATTCATATTCCAATGTATCTTCTACCTTTTGAACAATCTTTCACTATATGCGGTGCAGAATATCTCCTTTGCCTCGTTCAGTTATGCCTAGATAATTGGATTGGCCCCAAATTTTCTACAGTCTATCTTGTGTTGTCTTCTTGAGGTTGGAAGGAACTTTTGAATATGAGTTAATATCTAGGCTGGCAAAGGTTTAGACTGTTTGCATAGAACTTAGTGGACTTATGAACATCTGTGTCTAAATGAACAAGGACATCCTCACCGGGTCTCTATATGTGGATCACATTCTTCCATACACTGTAATGAATGACAGCTAATGATACAATATGATTTGGAAAAGGTAATAGTAACATAAGGCAGTGGTGCTGGAGCAAATATGGTCAATATTTCTTTTTCTTAGCACTCCTGTTGAAATGGAGCTTTACAAACTTGAATGTGATGACATCCTCTAGTAATTGTAGTGGTAAGTAGCTTTCTCCATAATTTGTCTTTTATAATAGCTAGCCGAAGTATTCAGATGTCTATAGAAGGAAAAATATATACCTGTATTTCTCACATGATTGAAGGTCCTATTTAGAGATATAATTAAAACAAAAGAGAATTAAGAACAAAAGAGGGCAGCTATTGATGTCTAAATAAGCTACATTTAGATCAAAGGCAATTTGCTTCAGCAATTGAATAAGTACTTGGTATCATTCTAAGGGGATCCATTATCTGTCAACACAGAATGAGTTGCTCAACAATCCTACTTGCTTTGCAAAAAATAGTCTGCACCCCTTATTTCAAGGCTTTGACATATTGGCTAAATCCTTTATTTCCCCCATTGTGCAATTTTTAGGTAGAGTCCAGCTAAAGGAGATCCCTATGTAACTAGCATATCAAATCCAAAACAGGATGTCATTAAGGTGGTTCTGCTCGGTGCTAGACATTCCAACAGCAAATTGCCCACTCTTGAGGTTTTCCTGCATTTGGAATATATTAACATCTACTGAAACTTGGCTTACGTGTTCAGAAAACCCTCCCTCCCTACCTGGGTTTTCTGCCTATCATGTCTTCTGACACAATTGCAACTGTAGTGGTGTTATCATTTTTGCAGGGGCCACATCAGCTCTGGACAGCTTCCCACAGACCAACAAATGGAATTCATTCATCTGTAAATCACAAAAAAACAGCTTATAACAAGACACACTCTATATTCCCTGAAAATTATGTAAGGTTTGCATATGTACTGAATGAACTCCCTATAACCATGAACTTCATTATATTGGAAACATTTTAACTATCTCTTAATACACTGGAGTATCTTTATCTCAACTGCAGAATATGTCTAAATGTTAAAGAAAAACTACCTGGACAAGATTGTTAGCAAACACTCTAGAACACAAATTATACAATTCCTCCTCTAAAACGTGCACGCTGATTGGCCAGCCCAACCAGCGTGCCCGTTGTAAATCCCTCAATATACTAACGGAAAAAGGTCCGGTCACCCGGACTTTTTCCGTTAGTATAAAACACTGTCTCACTATGTTAAAAGAGTTTAACATAGCGATACAGGTTTAAAAAAAGCAACGCAGATCTCCATTGCTTTTTTTAAAGCTGTCTCGCTATGTTAAACTCCTTTAACATAGCGACATGTGTAAAAGCAACGGAGATCTTGCGATCTCCGTTGCTTTAAACCTGTCTCGCTATATTAAATGGGTTTAACATAGCGAGACAGCTTTAAAATAAGTAACGGAGATCTCCGTTGCTTATTTTAAAGCTGTCTCGCTATGTTAAACCCATTTAACATAGCGACAGTAAAAGCAACGGAGATCTTGCGTTCTCCGTTGCTTTTGCCCACAGCTCTGATGTACTGCGTAGGCATGCGCAGTACATCAGAACTGCCGTGGAATACCAGACAGCTGCAGAAGGGCAGCAAAGAGGCATTATTCAATGCCATTATTTAAGAAAAGTAATTATTTATTTTCTTAAATAATGTCATTAGATAATAATAACCCACTTCTGGGTGTGGGTAATGCGGGATTTAACCACGGTTGTCTTTGTTTGGTCCCTCGGGCTTCGCCCTCGGGACCAAACCACGCCAACCGTGGTTAAATCCCGCATTACCCACACCCAGGCGTGGGTTATTGCTATAATATTCTTAACCTGGTCCTTATGAATATAGCTTCTCTGTGTACTATTCCACAGGTATCCCTTTCCCCTGTTAAATCATGTCATAAAATAATTACCTCCACCTTCTAAATATCTAAAACTACTAAAAGCAATGCTCTCAGAATTCAGAAATATCAAACATACTAATATCATCAAATTCTATGATGAAGTTTCAAAATTCAGTTATTGGAGTATTATATGACAGGAAGGTTCAAAAAGGAGTTCTATGCCACTTTAGATAAATGTGTAGAACTGGCAAATCCATCCAGATCTAAATATATAACCATCTGTATGGATGTTCAACAGAAATAAACTCTACAATAAAAAAAGTTAAAGAATATGGTAGATCAAAAGATCCTCATATGAAGTATAACATCTGAAAATTGACTAAAAACATGAAAAATACTGTTACGTGTGAAGTTAAGGACAATTACAAATCCTTCTTTAAGTAGCTAGGTAGTACAAGTCCCTAATGTCCCTAATTCTTCCTGCTGTTCCATTATGAAAAAATTTGGACTAGGCCCCATCTCAGTTGCAGACACATTGTTAATTGCTACACTACTGCAGCTTCAAGTTATTTAAGGCTTTTCGAACCACTGTTGTTTGCCAGCTAACCTTTGTACCAACAAGGGTGAAGCACCACTTCTACAAAAGATATTTATCTCTGCTATTAGTCCCAAGCCTTAGCTTACTGATTTCCTTCGCACCTCCTTCACTCCTTCGCTGTTCTGTGTAATCTTTAAGCATTGTCTCCCAGAGCACAGTCATTGCCATTAAGGGCCTTTAAACCATCTTCTCTGATTGTTTTTTCTGTTGTTTTAACTCAGGGGAGAAGAAGGGGGCTGCATTGAAAATATCATGATTTTAAGTGTTACAGACTCTCAGAAGTATACTCTACTTTCCATAAATTCTCTGCTCTTCCTTACCCTCCCCCACTCCTGCCATCTTCTCTTACAGTCTGCCACTTTTTCACAGTCTGCCCAGTATTTGTATGTAGGGGAATGCTAAGAAGCTAGATAAGCTGCCGCATAAACCGAATCAATCTTGGAGAGCTGTTTCTGTACTCATCTTATTAATTCTACTTTGTGTGTTAGTTCTATTTACAAAATTGATTTAAAGTGTTTGTTTGGAATGCAACTATTTGGTTCACTAAGATGAATGGTCTGAAACAGCCTGTCTGGAAATATTTTTCTTCTTTATTGCTGTTTTTGCTATGTTTTGCACCGTCTTTGCCTACATTTTGCAAAGTTTTAATCACGTCACTGCTAATTATGTAGGCAGTCAATTATTCAAACTAAAGGGGTGGCGAAAGTCACATAACTATGGGCTAGGCTTATAAATGCCCTTGGGCAGATAGCCTAGTATGAACCTATGAACCAGTCTTTCAGTATTGTTCACTAAAGTCAGTCACATTTTACATGGTATCAGGCTGCACTGCTGACTAAATTCAGTCATGTTTTCATTGTAGTACTCTGCTAGTAGTTCTGCTTATTGTGTAATTTCATATAGTTTTATAGAGTTCTCTTTAGTACTGTAGTTTGCTTTGTTATGTTAAAGGAGAAGTTAGATGTTACTCTTTGCAACTCATAGCTGCTTAAGCATCTGAACATGCCCTTTTCACTTTTATTTTGCACATGTAGTGCAAGTCCCTAAGGTATCTAATTCTTCCTGTTTCTCCACTATGAAAATCTTCTGACTCTGCCTCATCTTGCGTATTAATTGTATAAGTAAATCCTTGTTAATAGCTACACTACTGCAGCTTTAAGTAAGTTATTTTTTTTCTTACTGCTGCTCTGTTTGCAAGCTAAACTTTGCACTGAGAAGTGTGATGCACCACTTCTACAAAAATATTTATTTCTGCTATTACTTCCAGGCCTTAGCTTACTCAGCTACTTGTGTTTGCCTAGTTAATGTGTCTTGATTGTAATTCCTTCCTTAACTTAACCTTCTTTACTTCTCTATCTGGTCTGTGTACTCTTCAACCATTTTCTCCTAGAGAACTTTTGTTGACGTTAAGTGATTTTAAGTCAATTTCTGATTGCTTTTTGGTATTGTATTAACTCAAGGGGGATTCCCACTCTGCTCTGCCATGCTACCTATGGGTTCTCTTCACTCGCCACCCTACCCCCATTTGCACCCTCCCACTCCACAGCACTACCCATTTACTCCTCTAACATATTTTAATTTGCATTGTTCTTCTCTCTCTTGAATATAATCCCTACACTTATAGTTTATGTCAGTAACTTCTTTGCAAGATGGTTCTATGGTATTGGATGTGTAAATGTCTGTGCTTTCCACCCTTGTGAACTTCATGGTATTTCAAATGTCCAATTGTAATGTGTGCTACTTATAGCAAGCAATGTAATTTAGGTCTGTATCCTCTAATCAGGATGATTTTAAACAACAGCATGTATAACTGGCTGCCTTTTTATTCAAAGGAAATTGTATGGAATATTCAAAGTATCCTTGTCTACATTGTACAGTTTATTGTAATCAATGTAATTATGTTAATTGTCTGAGGAGCTTTTCTCCCTGGGACCCTGCTGAAAATGGGTTCTGCCCCAGTCGGCCTTTCCCGGTAAACGTATATTAAATAAAAATAAATAAATACATTTATACTTACTTAACCATTCCTATAATCTGCATCACCAGTAATCAATCAATCAAAACTAAATACATCAATATTTGTATTATACCACTCAGGTGGCTTAACCTGCATTGAAGAATAAATCCCCCACCAGCAACTTAACTTATCCTCTCAGAAATCTTGGCATCTTGACTCCAGCTAACTTAGCTCTTTTTTACTAAGTTTGTACACTGCTACTCTCATAACTCATAAGTTCTTGGCCATATCAACCAAGCAGTATAACATTATTATATTTTAGAATCTGTTAGCAACATACTGTATTTCACTGCATAATTAATACACCACTGTCACCACATCTCCGTACTCTAGCGAACATTCTGACAAACCCAGCATTACCCCATGTATAACAACATTTTTTCACCTAAACATTTCCCTTTTCTTCTCAAGGCAAATTCTGTCTTCAATCTCCTTACAGCTTTACTGTATGCAATTACTTTGCCTGGTACTTAATACATTTCTCTTTCACTAACTGCAATTCCTTTCTTCCCTTCCACATTCCTGGGTTATAGAAGTACACTGCTATAATAGTAATTTTGTTTAACCAGAAATTGTCTCAGATAAGCTGTCCACTTCTCTTAACCCAATTCTTCATTTACTAGATCCCTCATCCTCTGAGTTCTTTTTACTCTATGTTCTTTCGCGTTTGACCTATGCTTATGTCCTTAATATTTCATCCTTTATGCAATAAGTATAGAACAGTTGTACAAGTTAACCTTTGCACAAAGCCTAGGTAGCATATAAGCTGTTCTTCTTCTGTTTTTGGTAGATCCTCTTTCCTCTTAACCTGTCATTGCCTATCCAAATAGCTCTTCTTCTAGACTTCTACTCTAACATTATAAGTGGCAGAATTTTCATACTACAGTATCCTTGCACACAGCCTAGGTGGCAGATAGGCTGATCTCCGTCTCTTGTTAGGTCTTTTTCTGCTTATACTGCTACTCCAGCAGTCTAAGCAGCAGTTTGATTTTACAATTTTACCTATGCACACACCTTAGGTGGCAGATTGATTGTCATCCTCCATCTCTTGTAGATATGCTGTACTTTCTTTTGCTTCTGGGCAATTTTACTGTCTATACTACTATTTCTTCTCCTACAATCTAGATAGCAAATAGACTGTACTATTTACCCTCTGCACAGAACATAGGAGGCAGGTAGACTGTATACTTAACCATTCCTTCCCAGTTATATCAACCTCCACACTATTACTTTTCCAACAGTTAGGGAGCAGCTAGAATGTGCTACTTAATCTATGCTCACAGCCTAGAAGGCAGGTAGGCTATGCAGTCTAACCTATATACAGAGTTTACATGGCAGGTAGGCTGTGCTATTTAATCTATGCACACAGCATAGTTAGCAGTCAGAAAGCTGTCCTTCTCTCATCCAACCATTTTACTCCTAGCCTAGGTGGCATGCTGCATTTACAATTCTTTTAACTCATAAAATAGGTGGCAGGTATAGGCTGCACTTTAAGTTCATTTCCTTACACGGACTTTGAAGCTGATAAAGTTTACTATCTTCTTCTCTCTGGAAACTTCTACCTTTTAGTTGAGAAAAATACATTGCATTTCCTGCATTGTCAAAATTTAGGCTGGGGTATTTCTTTTACCTACTCTTCTATATCCTGTTATTAAGATGGAAAAGACAGTGTTATACTACTTATTGTCATAGACTTCTACCTGCCCATTCTCTCCAGCTTACCACCTTAGTCACCCTCCAGGTACCGAGCAATGTTATCTATTACACCTCTCACATTTCCCCATCGACACTGTATCTCCGTCTTTATAAATAATAACCCCAACTATCTTGCAGACTCATAATGACAATTTTTAATCTTTCAACACTTTCCATAGCATGCTGTCCTATTATTTTCTCTGTCACTTTAGCCTTCAGTATAATCATTATGGATACTTTACCTTTTTCCTCATCATTGTCAGGAACCCTCCAAACCTACTCAGGCCCACTACTGTTGAATAAGAATACACAGTTTGTTTATTGACACCAACAGTAAACTAACCTATGTGACATGGAAAAAATTCTATTGCAATCCATCATCTAACTGCAATCACCAATCCCCATCCCAAAAATGTATGGATTCTCTCAAAACAGTTCCAACTCCTACATAAACTTACATGTTCAAGCGATATTCACTCAAATACAGGAGCACCTCAATTCAGCCCTCAATTGTAGAATGCAATCACCTATAATTTCAGAAATGAAGACCTTAAAATTTGCATGCAGTCTTAATAATTAATGGACCAGTCTTGAATCCTGAATTATTGCCTTTAACATACAGTCCCCATATTCTTGCTATATCAGATTGCTACCCCCTACTTTTATACAGGACAGCTAATATAAATAAACATATATATATATATATATATATATATATATATATATATATATATATATAGAGAGAGAGAGAGAGAGAGGTTTACCTTCATGTGTGCGTTTTGCACACGGGCGAACAGCAAATGTTCGAAAGGACGTTTGCAAAGTTTGCAAATGTCGAATGCAAAAAGGTTTGAATGTGCCATGAGCAAATGCACAGTGACATTCACTCATTGCAGATTCTGCATTTTTGGGTGGATCGCATTATAGTGGGAATCAGAAAATGGTCCCTTTCCCCACTGTAGTGCGATCTTGGAATTAGAATATTAAAGTAGAGGGGGTGTGGGGGTGCAGGGGGGCTTGCCTCCCCTGCTTTACACTTCATTACATTTTTTTCGGCATTTATATTTGATAATCAACGAATCTGCATTTCGATTTGCTGATTTTTGAACATTGGAAACTGTTGTGTTTTTTTTTTCGAAGTTACGATTCGCTCATATGAGCAATCGCACAAATGTATTTCACCTTTGTAAAGGTAAACCTATATATATATATATATATATATATATATATATATATATATATATATATCTAGATATAAATACACACACGCATACATAAGATATATATATATATATATATATATATATATATATATATATATATATATATATATATATATTTAGTTAGTTATTTATATATATATATGGATCACCTTCAGATGCCCGAAATCGCGTTTCGCCGACACACAAATCACCGACACCAAAAGACCGACAACAAAAAATACCGACAACGCAAAACACCGAAAACCATTACACCAACACACTACACGTAAACAACACAGTACACTACATAACATATCCACTATCCCTAACCCAAACCCTAACCCTAAGGTCTGACACTACCGCACACTCACCCTACGCGCAACCTAACCCTAACTCACTTACCCACCCCTAACCCCAAGGTCCGACACTACCGCACACTCACCCTACCTGCACCCTAACCCTAACTCACTTAACCCACCCCTAAACCCACAGTCCCTCACTATCGCACACACACCCTACCTGCACCCTAACCCTAACTCACTTAACCCACCCCTAAACCCACAGTCCCTCACTATCGCACACTTACCTGTCCGCTCCCTAACACTAAATCCCTCACTCTATCGCACACTTACCGAGTCCGCCGGGTTCTCACCTTGTCGGTCATCTGCTTTGTCGGTGTTTTCGTCCCGTCGGATTCCGTGTCGGCGAAACACGTTGTCGGGCATCTGAAGGTGACCCATATATATATATATATATATATATATATATATATATATATATATATATATGAAAACGTAAAAACCCAGCAAATAGCGAAGTATATGCACAATGAAAAAGTCCAACTCGAAAATAAATAAACCAGGAATTTATTCACGTAAGCGCTTTCACGGTAGATCCGCTTCATCAAACTTAACAACATAGATGAGACTTCATCATTCAAATACACAAAAAACAGGAAGTACAATACGTCACATCCTTTTAAAATACATCAATAAAAACTACATCAATAAAAACTCCATGAAACACTTATATAAAATTTAGATAATGTCAGCGTCAATACAAAGCATCACCTATAATATTCAGAGGACGCTGCACAAAACCATACTAGATCAAATCTATATGTACCATGTACCAACATCGTCTTTTACAGACGTTTCGTTGATGACCTCTTTCTCCTTTGGCGTGGCACAAGCAGTGCCCTTGATTTATTTTTCCATCATGTAAACAATTAAGAAGGATTTCTTAGGTTTACTATGGAGTATTCCTCAAGTTGTATCAACTACTTGGATGTCTCTATTTTGATTGAGAATGGGTCCATATCTACTAAGGTTTATAGGAAATCTTGCTACAGAGCATCTTTCCTTAAACCAGATAGCATGCACCATCCTAAAACGTTCGACAACATCGTTAAGGGTCAAGCCCTTAGAATTTCAAGATTGTGCTCGGATGACAAGGTGTTTCAATCTGAATTTATTAGACTTAGACAATGTTTTTTAGACAGAGGTTACTCTCCAGGGAAGATTGATTCAGTTTATACTGAAGTTGTCAAACTTAGACCCAATAGAGGTAAACCATACTTTTCTAAATTTACACCATGTTCTAGTAAGTTACCTCCACCTATGCAGACTGCTTTAGTTTTGCCATTCAGTAAGAATATACAATCAGTGCAACAAGCTATACAGGATAATTGGAATATTCTTACTATCAATGATGATACACAATCTGTGGTTGGCAATCATCCACGATATGTTTATAGTAACTTAAAAAATTTGAAACAGCATCTTTGTTTCCCGAGGTTGATTAATAATACTGTACATCTGTGTCTGCCATACGAGTTAGGTACTCACAAGTGTGGTTTATGTCCTCAATGTATGTATATTGATACATCTCGCTTCTTTAGGAATCCCAAGGATGGACGCCTCTGGGAGCTGAGATGTTATTCAGACTGCAATACCAGGAATGTTATTTATGTAGCGTGTTGTCAAACATGCTACATGTTCTACGTGGGAAAGACTAACCGCTCCCTTCGGGAGCGGATTAGAGACCACATATATTGTTTTAATAGATTTGAAACTCATAGTGCAGTAGCTAAGCATATGTTAGCTCACACGGGACATATGTTTTTATTTCAAGTTCTGTATGTTTCCCCCACTAGTGTGCGCGGTGGGGATCAAGTTAACTGTACTGAAACCATTGAAACTAAGTGGATATTGAGGCTAGCAGCCCATTGTGGCAGGGGTCTAAATGACTATGTGCCACTCAAGCCTATATTAAAGGCTAGATCCCTCAAATGAATTATCCCCTTATTCAGTATAGATTTGATCTAGTATGGTTTTGTGCAGCGTCCTCTGAATATTATAGGTGATGCTTTGTATTGACGCTGACATTATCTAAATTTTATATAAGTGTTTCATGGAGTTTTTATTGATGTAGTTTTTATTGATGTATTTTAAAAGTATGTGACGTATTGTACTTCCTGTTTTTTGTGTATTTGAATGATGAAGTCTCATCTATG
The DNA here is from genome assembly GCF_019279795.1 of Protopterus annectens. Lineage (NCBI taxonomy): Eukaryota > Metazoa > Chordata > Ceratodontiformes > Protopteridae > Protopterus > Protopterus annectens. The sequence continues at coordinate 232,951,210 of NC_056729.1, read as the reverse complement.
TTGTTACGTCTGATGAAGCGGATCTACCGTGAAAGCGCTTACGTGAATAAATTCCTGGTTTATTTATTTTCGAGTTGGACTTTTTCATTGTGCATATACTTCGCTATTTGCTGGGTTTTTACGTTTTCATTTACGTTTTTACTGGGTTTGTGTTTTTGTTATATATATATATATATATATATATATATATATATATATATATATATATATGAATGACAGTCCAGACCCTAGATTTGGTGTCAGCGACTCAATTTTATTCAAAAGTAATACCTCAATTACAGTTGTGGATTGCATGAATTATCATACTATGGATGACAGGAGTCCCAAATGGGTACCGTCTCACATCACATTAGGTGGGCATACTCCCACATGAACTGCGGCAGTTTACATCCCCCTACCCTCCTTTGTCTCAATTTTACATAAAACTCTAGAGCATATGTTCCCTAAAGGCATACATAACAACATTATAAACTGTATTGAGAAAGACTCTCTGCCACTGAACAAAATGTTGCAGCAATTAAGCCTGGCCCAAATAATACAAGGTACGCACTTGACCTGATAATAACTGTGAAGGCTGCCAACCCAGCTAGCTGGAATTTTGTAAATAATTCTGTGTTGTTTATGAATAATAATATGGTTTGTATGCTTGTCTTACAAATGTAAGAAAACTGTATGTGCTGAGCTTCAAGAATGTAACCACAGTGTACCCTGCTGGAAAAAGAACAGAAACATATATGAACTATATGCCTATGCAAATGTATGCTTTAAAAGTAAGAAACTGGAACATACAGAGTTAACTTGCAAAACTGTAAAAAAATAAGTTGAAATTGTTTATGACTGTGGTATCTTTCAGTTTCAGCTAGGAGACAGGATGAGTACAACTAGAGGATTCTCTCTGTTGTCTGGAAACAGAAATAATTGCAGGTTTTAAAGGTAAAAGTATTTAACTGTTTTACAACTTCCAGTTCCAGGAAAAACTTTTAAGAGAGACGTTCTTTCTGATACAGATGTGCTAAATTTTAAGTTCTGTTAGCTTGGGAACTGAAGGCAGAAGTGTCAAATAGTGATGTCATCCAGCTAACCCAGTAGTAATATGTATTACTAATTTAAGAACTATCTCTCAGAGAAAGTCTGTGCATTTTGTATCTTGTCTTGGATCTAGAAAAACCCTCTCATCAGCAGTTCTGCTTTGCTAATAGTAAGTACAAGATTACAATGATTTCTCTTAGACACATATAAGAATATAGCAAGATTCATTTAGATGTTTTCTGTATTTATGTGAGACTGTCCTGCAATGTTGTTTTAAAGTTTTTTTTTCCTGTGATTCTGAACTCTGTTGTCACTGTGTTGAGTTATTGAGTATTGTCTTGCACTTTTATTATTTATTATTAAATACATTTAATCCTTTTAATTGTGGCTGGTATGTTTAGAGATAGTTAATCTCTTAGAGTACTTGAATATTTACTTGGTGACACTGTATTATCCACTACTAAATAGCCCTAGTCTTGGACACACTTACCATTTGGATAATAGTAACATTACACAGTAGAATTGGTCACCCTTTGTAAGGGCCTTATAGTAGCTGATAAGAGTGGTTGGTGGCAGCTGGTACTACCTTATAGTCTGGGCTGAAGGGGGCATAGCTAGTGAACTGCCTTCCCCAGGAGTATCTGCATATTTGTATATAAATCAAATCTCAAAGTGTGTGTGTATGTGTTTGTGTGTGTGTGTGTGTGTGTGTGTGTGTGTGTGTGTGTGTGTGTATGTGTCAGCTACTTGGGCAGGAACATAAAGCACTTGTTGGACAGGGAGGGTGCTGGAGGTGTTGGCTTGAATACTCGGCTGAAATTATAACCCTATAGGTGTGTCAGTGGGTAGTCTTATTGGGGATATGGAGAGAGAGGAAGAAACCAGCCCCAGACTGCCTGTGATCTCTGTGTGCTCTTATGGGAAATTGTACTTTACTGTGTGTATACTTTCATCCTCCCAGTGTGCACATGCCTCACTGGTGCTAGAGGTGAGGATTGAGGCTCCTTGACTACTGGGCCAGTGCAGGGGTGTCACATATTAATTGGTGGCAGTGATGGGACATCCACATCAAATATTAATTGGTTGATAGTGGTGAGATAGACACATCACATATTAAATGGACTTGTAGTGATGTGGATATTGAATTCCTCTAGCTTGTGTACAGTGGTCACTGAAGGTGCTTGTACTCTAAATCAGCCATGCAGTGAATATTCAGAGCTCATATCACAACTGTTTTATTTCTTTTGTTAACTTACATAGTCAAGGAGAGCATCAAGCATGTCAGCAGAGGAGTATGGCAAGCTGACAAGGAACCAGTTGGTGCATGCCAACCTGACTAAAGCAGAGATGGTTGCAGCTTTAGTCTCAACTGCATCAGAAAATAGCAAACAGGAGGACAGTCAGACTGGCCATGGAGATGTACAACTCTCAGAAAATGGACAACTCAACCTTTCCACAGAGGATTTAAAACTCCATGTGGAGTTAAAGAGACTTGAGTTGGAGACCAAGCATTTGGAAATACAGAGACTGAGGCATTTAGAGACTGAGGAAAATGAGAAACTGCAACATCTGGATGCTGAGGAGAAGGAGAGGCAGAGGCAACACAAAAAGGAGAGGTAGACTCTTTGCCAAAGTCATGGAGGTAATGGGAAAGGGAGTAACTGAACCCCAGAAGCAACAAAAGACAGTAAATTTCTTCCACAATTTACAGAGGGGGATAATTTTGAAGGCTTCATTCATATATTTGAGAGGTAATATAAACAGTATGATGTTGACCAAGGGCTATGGGTATGGTTCCTGTCCCCCTTACTCCACAGTAAACAGTAACTGTAATGTCCAAACTGTCTGATAATGACTGCTTATGTTATAATGTTGAAAACAATTGTTTGCTAGAATTTTTAAGTTAACACATGAGACTTATAGAAAAACGTTTTGTGAGCATAAACGCAAACCAGATGAAAGTGTGTGTGAGTATGCTGATTAACTAAGCACTTATTTACATATGTGGGTGACTGGATGTCAGGTCACCACTTTTGAAGGCCTGGAAGACCTTTTAGTAAGGGAACAAGCCCTTAGCACTTTGCCTGAGGACATGAGAGTCTGGTTAGCTGATAGACGATGCCTTATTTTAGATGAGTTGGGGAAGAGGGGACACCTATACCTAGCAAGCAGAGCATCACCACACAGGAAAACGGCATCCAGTGCAGCTCATGGGTCTAAGGGAACCCATGGTGGGCAGTCCAGACTGCCCCAACAGAGTCTGTCAGTAGCAGGGGAAGCCACTAGTCCAGGTACAAGTCCTAGACCTAGGGTTCAATGCTTTAAATGCAACCAGTGGGGCCAGGTAGCATATGAATGTCCACAGGGGCAAAGTGGGGAACAAAAGGTGGGAGAGCCAGTTAGGGGAAATGGCAAAATGCCAACAGTAGGTTGTCTTAAGACAACAAGGGTACCAAACTACCACCCTGCAGATGCCCTGATAGGAAATCATTTTGGTAATGCTGTACCATGTGTTCATACAGTTACACACAGTCAGGCTTGGAGACAACCATGTGTGTCTGGTAGCCTGGGAGAGACTCAGACAGATAGCACACTTGCAGGCAGGACTGGTGAGATGGTTACTTCACAGAGGGAGCTACGCTGTAACAGTGAGACTGAAAGTGATCCACAGCTGCTTGTGGGTACTGATGTTTCCTTGGACAGAGTGACTGCAAGGGCATAGGTGAGTAGTAGTACCCAGGCTGACAGAGAAGTACCGATGTCAGAGAATACCAGACTTCCTGTGGAAGGGGAGCTGGGAAGAGTTACTAAGAGATAGTTGAGACAGGCTCAGCTCTCAGACCCTACATTGCAAGGTCTGAGAGAGGTAGCTAGTAAAGCATCTGATTTTCAAGGGAAAGGGGAATCTGTATACTGGGAACAAGGGTTACTGTATCGAGAGAGTACCCCTGAGGAAGGGCTAGAAGATGAAAGAATAACACAGTTGGCGGTGCCCAGAGCCTACCATCTGACACTTCTAGCCATAGCCCATGATATTCCCTATTCAGGTCATATGGGCATAAAACATACAAAGAGACATATTATGTATAACTTTTATTGGCCTGGGATTTCTAGAGATGTAACAGGGTATTGCAGGACCTGTGAGCAGTGTCAAAAGGTAGGCAAGGCAGGAGACAAGTGAAAACTCCTTTGATGCCTTTGCCTGTGATTGAGGAGCCATTTCAGAGGGTAGCTATGGGTATTGTGGGACCTCTGAGTGTCTCAAGTTCCACAGGGAAAAAGTATATCCCAGTGGTAGTAGATTATGCTGCCAGATACCCTGAGGTGGGGGCTTTGTCCTCCATTGAAGCAGAAAAGGTGGTAAATGTTTTGTTAGAGAGTTTCAGCAGGGTAGAGTTACCAAAAGAAATACCGACTGACAGAGGTGCCAATTTCATGTCAGACCTGCTGGCTTGTCTGTGGAAGTACTGTGGGGTGAAGCACTTATAGAACACCCCTACCATCCCCAGACTAATGGTCTTGGTGAGAGCTTAAACTCTACACTCAAGACAATGCTATGGGAATTTGCAGACCAGTTTAAGAAGAACTGGGACACATATTTGCCCCATCTTTTGTTTGCTTACAGAGAGGTGCCCCAGGAATCCACATTTTTTTCACCCTTTGAGTTGTTGTATGGGCATAGAGTGAGGGGACCTCCAGATTTAATTGGAGATGAGTGGGTGGGTGAGTGTAAATCCCACAAGGACTCTGTTGTGGCATATGTCCTAAACCTCAGGACAAGGCTCAGGGAACACATGGACTTAGCCCAGGGGAATCTGGCAGAAGCCCAAAAGGAGAAAAAAGGTCTGGTATGGCAGGAATGTTAAGCTAGAGAATATGCTGTAGGGCGGCAGGTAATGGTTCTAATTCCTGTCAGACACAACAAGCTGCAGACAGCTAGGGAGGGACGCTACAAGGTGGTAAGGAAGGTGAGTAATGTTAACTACATGGTGGAACTGCTAGGCAGGAGGCCGGGGCACGCACTCTACCATGTTAATATGATGAAACCTTACCATGATAGGGAGGCCCTTGTGCTGAGTATTTGCAGTGGATTGCAGAAGTCTGAGGGAGATCTGCTGAATGATCTACTCAGTGAGGTTTGGACTAACACATCAGTGGAAGGGTATCAATGTCCCAGCAGCTATCTCCTACCCAGGTTAGAGAAATCCAAACAGTGTTACAGGAGTTTGGGGACATGTTCACTGGGAAACCACAGTGCACCCACCTGGTGCAGCACCATGTGGATACAGGACCACAAGGGCCTATTAGGCAGGTCCCATATAGGATGCCTGAGAAAGTCAAACAGACTCTGAGGGAGGATATACAAGAACTGTTGGAACTAGGGGTAATTCATGAGTCCAACAGTCCCTGGACCTCCACAGTGTTGCTGGTACCAATGAAGGATGGCAGAACCAGGTTCTGTGTGGACTACAGGAAATTAAATAGTCACTCAGATTCAGATGCTTACCCCATGCCCCGGACAGACATAGCCCTAGAGCAGCTGGGTGGGACTAAGTATCTTACCACCATTGACCTTACTGAGGGTTACGGGCAGGTGCCCTTGACTCCCAGTGCAAGAGGGAGGTCAGCTTTTGTGACTTCATTTGGCTTGTATGAGTTCACAAGGATGCCCTTTGGGATGAAAAATTCCCCAGTGATATTCCAGATGCTGGTAGATTAAATCCTAGCAGGAGCAGGAGATTATGCCCTTGCTTACCTTGATAATATTGCTATCTACAGCCATTCAAGGCAAGAGCACCTGCAGCATGTCAGAGAGGTGCTGGGCAGACTACAAAAGGCAGGGTTGACCATTAAGCCCAGCAAATGTCAGGTGGGTATGGCGGAGGTCTCCTACCTAGGACATCGAGTGGGGAGTGGTAAGATCAGGCCAGAACCTGCCAAAGTGGCAGGTGAGGGCATTTTTAGAGATAGCAGGGTACTACAGAAAGTTTGTCCCCAGTAATAGTACCATAGCTGCTCCCTTCACAGACCTGACAAGGAAAACAGGCCATATAAGGTAGTGTGGACCCCAGCATGTGAGCAGGCATTCCAGAAGCTTAAAGGAGCTTTGGGGAGACTCCCTGTGTTAACCAGTCCAGATTACAGCAAATAATTTGTTGTGCAGGTGGATGCTTCAAACCATGGGTGGGGGCTGTACTTAGCCAGATTTCTTCATTGGGAGAAAAACACCCAGTTTTTTATCTCATTTATAGGCTGCAACCCAGGGAAGAATGCTATGCAGCTGTAGAAAAGGAATGTCTAGCCATAGTGTGGGCACTGCAGAAACTTCAGCCTTATCTGTATGGAAGGAAATTCACTGAAGTTACAGACCACAATTCCCTAACATTGTTACATCAAGCCAGCCACCAAAATGCCAAGTTACTAAAGTGGAGCCTAGGGTTGTAAGCATATCATATGACAGTGCAGCAACGCAGTGGGGATAGCAATGCCAATACAGATGGGCTGTCAAGACAGGAAATGGGGTAAGGTATTCCCAGAGTGGATCAACCCTCTCAAGCAACACTTCTCAAGGGTCACTTGAAAAACTAGCTTGAGGTCTCATGGGGAGGGGGGGATTGTGAAGGCTGCCAGCCCATCTAGCTGGAATTTTGTAAGTAATTATATGTTATTTGTGAATAGTAATATGCTTTGTATGCTTGTCTTACAAAATGCAAGAAAACTCTATGTTATATTCTGAGATTCAAGAATGTAACCACTGTGTACCCTAATGGAAAAGAACAGAAATGTATATGAACTATATGCCTATGCAAATGTATGTTTTGATAGTAAGACGCTGGAACATACAGAGTTAACTTGCAAAACTCTAAGAAAATAAGTTGAAATTGTTTACAACTGTGGTATCTCTTAGTTTCAGCCAGGAAGCAGGATGTCTACAGCTAGAGGATTATCTCTATTGTCTGGAAACAGAAATAATTACAGGTTACAAAGGTAAAAGTATTTAACTGTTTTACGACTACCAGTTCCAGGAAAAACTTCTAAAAGGTAAGTTTTTTTTGACAAAGAGGTGCTAAATTTTAAGTTCTGTTAGCCTGGAAAGTGAAGGCAGAAGTGTCAAATAGTGATGTCATCTAGCTAACCCAGCAGTAATGTGTATTATTAATTTAAGACCTATCTCTCAGAAAACATCTGTGCACTTTGTATCTTATCTGGGATCTAGAAACATCCACTCACCAGCACTTCTGTCTTCCTAATCATAAGTACTAGATTACAGTGATTTCTCTTAGAGATATATAGGAATACAGCAAGATTAGTTTAGACGTGAGACTGTCCTGTAATGTTTGTTTAAAGTATTTCCTGTGATTCTGAACTCTGTTGTCACTGTGTTGAGTTATTGAATATTGTCTTGTATTTTATTATTTATTATTAAATATATTTAAACCTTTTAATTGTGGCTGGTTTGTTTAAAGATATTTAAGCCCTTAAAGTACTTGCATATGTATTTGATGACACTGTATAGGCCACTCTTAAATAGCCTTAGTCTTGGACGCACTTACCATTTGAATAATAGTAACATTGCACAGTATAATTGGTCACCCTGTGTAAGGGACATATAGTAGCTGATAAGCATGGTTGATGGCAGCTGATATTACCTTATAGTCTGGGCAGAATGGGGCATATCTGGTGAATTTGTGCCAGCCTTCCCCAGGAGTGTCTGTGTGTTTGTATATAAATCAAATCTCAAAATATGTGTGTGTGTGTTAGCTACCTGGGCAGGGGCACGAAGCACTAGTTGGTCAGAGAAGGTGCCTGAGGTTTTGGCTTTACCACTGGGCTGAGATCTTTACCCTATAGCTGTGACAGTGGGGAGTCTTATTGGGGATCTGGAGAGAGAGGGAGAAACCAGCCCCAGACTACCTGTGATGTCTGTGTGCTGTTAAGTGATATTATACTTTACTGTGTGTGTACTTGTCATCCTCCCACTGTGCATGTCCCTCACTGGTGCTAGTTGTGATGATCGAGGCTCCCTGATTACTGGGACAGTGTAGGGGTGTCACAATAACCAACATATAACATAGGTGCCTTCATACTAAAATACTCCCCAGTGCTCTGATGATTAGCTTCTGATAAGTATAGTCAACTAAATAAACAAGTAAACAACAGTTCAATTAAACAATGTTATTAAGATTTAAAATGTTAATGTTGTTACAGTGACTCAGGTTACTCACATAAGTTACCCACTTAGTAAATAATTCAGTCATTTAGGATTTATTTTTCAACCTCTATTAAACAATTATGTTGTGTAAACAGGAGTGAAGACTTCATTCTGGGATTTACAGTCTCTTGATGCAACTAAATGAGTATATATTGTAAGGTCACCACAAAATCTGTAACACAGAGGTGTTGCAATGTCTCTTTGGACAAATTACAGATTTTGTCTAACTGATTTCTGTCCATCTGTCTAAGTCCTAAAGCTTTTGTTGAGTTCTAACATTCACTGACTGTCTATGTAGAGTAACCATCATCTCTCCATTCTATGTATATCTTTCCTGGATATATGGTTTCTACTGCTCAAAAAATGTTGGCTTAACACACACTCTAAACAGTTCCTAAATATTCCATTTTCCCTTGCAGATGTGACAGGGTTGTGGCTCAAAATGGTTTTCCCTATTAAAAACAAACAGATTAGAAGCTATTATACCATGACCCCCCATTAATATTCCAAAACGTGCACACTGATTGGCCAGCATGCACGTTGTAAATCGACTTATACTAATGGAAAAAGGTCCGGTCGCCCGGACTTTTTCCATTAGTATAAGTCTCTTTTAAAACACTGTCTCGCTATGTTAAAAGAGTGTGTAAAAAGCAACGGAGATCTTGCTTTCTCTGTTGCTTTTTTTTTAAACCTGTCTCGCTATGTTAAATCCATTTAACATAGCGAGACAGGTTTATAAAAAAAAAGCAACGGAGAAAGCAAGATCTCCATTGCGTTTTACTGTTGGGCTATGTTAAGTGGGTTTAACATAGCGAGACAGCTTTAAAATAAGCAACGGACATCTCCGTTGCTTATTTTAAAGCTGTCTCACTATGTTAAACCCATTTAACATAGCAAAACAGTAAAAAGCAATGGAGATCTTGCTTTCTCAATTGCTTTTGGCCACAGCTCTGATGTACTGCGTAGGCATGCGCAGTACATCAGTACTGCCGCGGATACCAGCCAGCTGCAGAAGGGCAGCAAAGAGGCATTATACAATGCCATTATTTAAGAAAAGTAATTATTTCTTTTCTTAAATAATGTCATAGTATAATAGCAATAACCCACTTCTGGGTGTGGGTAATGCGGGATTTACCCACGGTTGTCTTTGTTTGGTCCCGAGGGCGAACCCCTCGGGACCAAACCACGCCAACCGTGTGTAAATCCCGCATTAACCACACCCAGGCGTGGGTTATTGCTATAATAGCAACAACAATGAGAAGGATATAACTGAATGAATGATCAGGAAAAAAAATAAAGGCTGACTGAATGGCTGAAACTATTTAAAAACATTTGTCTTGAACTGCAGAACTCAAAGCAGGAATAATAATTGCCTGCAGGACAAAGACAGTGAGTGATATATCTCCCACTAAACCAACTCAACATGGAATAATTCACATTAAACAGAAAAGTTATGACATAGAGAAATATGTCACAGATTGTTACATTAAAGGTTACTACAAGTTTTAGGCAGATAAATCTTTAATGTAAAGAATTCTGAAAAAACTTCTATTGTCTATTTATAATGAAACTATTATACAGAGAAGATAAGCATGCTAACAGTCAAGAAGACACTGATTCATCGAATTAAATTCTCCTAAGCCAATATGTTATTATAACTCTCAATACTAATTGAATATGCAAGATATTTAAAATTCTGTTGTGTGTATTTTTTTTTTTTGTATTCATTATGCACTGATCGTCTTAATCTGTTAACATAATTTCTTTATATTATGCCCCAATCCAGCACTATATTGATATTATCCATGACATAATGGCTTGTGGAATTTTAAGGATTAGCTTGATTTTTTTCTTACTACTTTTTTAACATGCTTCATATATGTACTTTGTGAATCTGCTTTGTTAAATTTTATAATATAAGCTATGTCCTTTAAAGATACATTGTATATTTTGATATGAAACAGTTTCCCTTCCCAGCTATATTTATAAACAATATACCCAACAGACCTTATAGTTTGGCTTTGAATTTTATAGCAATCTGAAGTTTGTTCTTTCTGTATAAAACTATAGTAACAACAACAACAGGGACCTCAGGGACAATATTACTTTTGAGGAAATCCAGAATCTTATTCTGAAGAAAGTGTTCATGTTTACATACTTCATGTAAAGAATACTGTGATATACACTTTCCTTTAAATAAAATATCACTTTTGGGACCTACAAACTTGACAATACAAGTGTGTGTTCTTGTTTTAAAATGAAAATATTTTCTACCTGTAGTTATCATCAAACATGATAATAATATTTTCAGAATTCACTACCCCTTTACTTGATTTATAATCACCTCCTGGGTCATGCCGGCTGTGGGGAAAAGGTAATGCTGTTTTTTGTTAAATGCATTTGTTTTCATTATTTTGGCTTTTGTTAATATATCACGTTCTTTATGATACAGATAATGTTGTATCACACATTTTACATTATTTTATTTTGCTGAATTTAATAATAGAATAATAAGAAGAGGTCTGTCCGAGACATTATATTTAGATGATGCAGTTATAACTTTTTCACTAACTAGGAACTTAAATAGTCATTTAACCCTGAGCTAGATATGATCGAGCAAATGTAATAAAGACATTGTCAGCTTTTTCCACGTATATAGGACTTGATTTGTAAGGGGCTTTAATTTATGCAAGGGTTCAATATTCTGTATCTGAAGCTGAAGAGCTTGATTGACTAGTTAGATAATGACATTTATTTTGAACAAATGACTAGCGTGCAGTTTGCATAGATGAGAATCAAGCTATTTGAGAGTATGAGTCTATAGATGTATAGGCTTATAGACGTATGCCAGGCAATATGTCTAGAAGTCCATTAGGAGTCTAGTCAATATAGTTTAGCAACGTCCCCTGTCCTTAAGAAATCGAATAGGTAGAAATGGGGTGACTTTATGGTTACTCATCCATTTGCCTGAGTTAGATGTAACAAAAGTAAATGAGCTATTTTTTTACATGGAGTGGAAGTTTATGTAAAAGGTAATTTATCCTTTGAGAGACAAATGTCCTTCAGACAGGTATTGCTTATATTACAATGTAGGTTTAGGTCCTTAGAGTGGTCATTTGTAGTTTTTCCAGCTTTAGGGATGTGTTAAATATCAAGTGGGCAAGAATCATTTGCAGACATGAAGACCAGTCAGAAATCATCACATAGAAGTCCACAAGAGGAAAAATAGAATCATAGGGCATTTAGAAGCACTGTGTAGCTTAGGGAGCTCAGATGTCTGATGTTTTGGAGAGGAATAGTGTGACTTTTCAGTTTGGACCACATACTTGGATATATGTGCTGATAAGGGCAATATATATTTAATTTGAACCTGATAAGGGAGGAATGGAATGAGACAATAGCTTTTTTGGTCCTGGATTATATACCTTTAGTAATTAGTTGAGATAAACAGAAGAATATATTAATGGCATTTGTTAGATAGTTATCAGAGGGAAGTTCATTGTCCAGGAAAGTGCTCAGTTCTCTAATGACAGTATCAATTTTGAGCAGGGCTGTCATTCATTTGATAGTGGCAGGGGTATATATGTTTCCCAAAGTATAAAATACTACCTTTAGTGTTAAACTTTAGTCTTGACACAATGAATTTGTATGGGCAAGGCCCTCTTGGAGGATATGAATATCATTTGGAATGTTGATGACAGCTCCAAGTTTTTAGTAATCAACAACCTTGGTCTTCAAGTGACTCCTCATGTTTCCTTTTATATCAGCAAAGCTTAGACTGAAGAGTACAGGTCCCAAAATGGAACCATTGAGTATATCACTGGTTATATCATTTTTTTGAGGAAAACATTAGCTTAATTCTGACTGTAAAGATTCTGTCTTATTTATTAGTCTGTTTTCTATCCATTGGATTATGCAAAGGTTTATATTTGGCTGGGTTAGTTAATTAACAATGCTAGAGTGTGGCATAATAATGAAAGCCTTGGCAAGGTCAAGGTAGGTGTTGTGTTTCTATTTACCTTCATCCAATTCCTCTGTGATGCTTTCAAAAAAATCATCTGGATTAAGTAGCAGGATCTGCCCTTCAAAAAAACAAATTGCTTTGGGTCAAGAAGCTGTACTCTAATTAGTATACAATAGTTTAGTCCTCTAACAAGCTACCTGGGCAGATTATAATATTTTGCTATTTCACAAGCAAAAGGCAAATGAATGGTGTCAAAACATATAGTAAAGTAAATTAAGAGTGCATCTGCATCTCTCTTTTCCATTTTATAATGTTTTTGCAAATTGAGCCATATCCTTATGGCATCTGGCTCATTAAATCTCCCTCTAATAAAGCCTAGATTTTGGTCGGGTGTGATCCAACCCATAATTGTATCTTATCTAGTAGATAACATTTTAGAAAATATCTTGCAGTTTGTGCTGAGTAGAGATATTAATATGTAGGTGCTTGGTACTATTGGGTCTTTCTTGGGTATAGGAAGCAAAAAATCTTTTGCCCTCATAATAGTGGGAGTGTGACTCCCTGCTGATATGATGCAATTCTATAACTGAAGAAAGGAGTGTTAAGTTGTAGCTTTAAACACTTATAAAGATCATCTGACAATCCATCAGGGATGGGGGCTTTTCCTTTAGCAAAGACATCAATACCTGCCTCAGCATCATAAATCCTCATGGGCTGTTTTACTGCATCTTTTAAGTCTTTTGATATATCTACTACTTGAAGGTTTCTCTTCCAGACAAGGTCTGTTTCAACATTGTCCCTGTGCTCCTTACTGTGTTTATCACATTCTACCATTAGAATAGTATTTATCTATAAGGGATCAGCCCTGATAATTTCCTCTCTCCTGATAATTTCCCCTGAGTATTTTATGGCTAAGATAGTCATTCTCCAAACATGCTTAAAGCACTTTCAAACAATGAGACACCTCAAAAGTATATCTGTATGAATATATTATATTTACTGTAACATACCGTATCGAGCTTCTACCTATGCTTAACTGTGCCTTGCATTTTGTGTTAGCTAAGAAATACATTATTAAACTGTCTGTATATTTTGACTGTATGTAAATTTGACTGTACATTGTAAAGTCTGATTTTATGTATATCTTTATGTGGTTAGAAAAGGCATGCAGAAGAATCTCTGTCTAAGACTAATGGTACTATCTTACACTTGATTAATCAAAAGTTGAGCCTGTATTACTCCTAGAGTTGAAATTCCACCCACCATGTTTAATTCTTCTGTACTAACCACTAAGAACATTGAGATGGGAGCCTGTCCAAAGACTAATGCAACTTTTTTACCCCTGCTCACTTGTCTACCTTTACAAGTGAGGACACCTGAGAACAACAGAAGAAGGCTGCTCAGCAACAACCACAAGAGAAAGAAGCTTTCTATGGACAGTCCAATATATAGCCATTTAAACTGGTATTTAATCTCTCATAAATGTTTAACTGATGTGAAAATTGATGTTTTAAACAAGAGTTTGTCCTTTGTACCAGCTGTTACTAGCTAGTTACATGATGTGATATTAGACATAAGGCAGTTTGCTAGGGATGTAAATTTGCATTATATGTTTTCTAACACTGCTGCTGCAGAATATAATAAGTATAAAAACCTAGTACATTTATGCCTGTTTCTCAACCAGTGATGGATACATTTTTGAAAGTTTGTGAGAATGAAATTGATACATTTCTTATGTCCAGACATAGACCAGGACACATTAATTTAAATTTGCAAGAAAAGCAAGCACTGGATGATCTCATTGCTAACAGAAATATTGTTATAAAATCTGCAGACAAAGGAGGTGCAGTAGTGCTAGATTATTCTATGTGGAAACTATGAATAATATGTTGTTAGATGAAACTACTTATACTCGTGAATATGAAAAAAGAGAGAGATTGTTAGTAATGTGAATAATGATTTGTTTCATCTATTACAGACTAGCATTATTTCTAAGGACTTATATGATTACTTTATGGTAGATTTCCCTAAGATTCCTAATATATCAGGTCTATCTAAGATACATAAATCTTTGGAAAAACCTCCTCTAAAGCCAATAGTAAATGGCTCACGATGGGTTAAAGAAACAATTTCTAAATGGGTAGAAGGGCAATTTAGACCTATGTTTAATAAGGCTGTCTCTGTGTTAAGAGACTGTTCACATGTTTTACAACAATTAAGTGAATATATGGAGAGCTTGAATTCAAATACAAGATTTATTCTTGTGACCTTAGATGTAAAGAATCTCTTTACAGTCATTCCTAATGATATAGGACTAAGGTACATATATTGCTTTAATGAATTAGTAGCATATATGGACAAAAAGATATGTTGAACGCATATCCAGATTGTTGAGTATTGTACTTGAGAACAATGTGTTTGCCTTTGAACAGAAGCTTTATTTACAGTGTTGGGGTGCTGTCATGGGCACACCCTGCACTAACAGCTATGCAAACCTGGCTTTAGCTGAATGGGAGATGAGATAAATTTTGACTGAAGAAAATCCATGGCTAGCACATATGGGTTTATTTTATTTTGCAGATTTGTGGATGATGTCTTTTTTGTGGAAAGGGGATACACAACAATTGGATACCTTTTTTAACTATTTAGAGACAACTACCACATTTTTAAGATTTACTGTGCATTCATCAGTAGATTTTATAGAATTTTTGGATATTTTATTAAAAGTGGATAAAAGGTTAAATAAGCACTTTGTTATACCATTAGTCATGCTGGAAAAATGCTCTATTAGATAGGGGTAGCATGCACCCCCACCATATATTTAAGAATATCATGTATCATCAGCTTCTGAGAACTTCCTGACTTTGTAGTAAGGAAAGTGATTTTTTACATCATATAAATGTAACAGAGAATAATTTGTTAGAACGTGGTTACAAAAGTAGGGAAGTTAGGGAAGCATCAGAAAGGGTTAAGTCCATGAGAGATGGGAAAGGTAGACCTTGGTATTCAAAGAATACTGAAGATTCAATTAATAAGGGACAGAGAAATATACATAAGGTTAGAATACCCTTTACTTTTAGTACTGATTTTAAATATATAAAGAATATACTACAAAATAACTGGAAGATATTACTGTCTGATGACAGGATGAAAAATATATTAGGTGATGTGCCAAACTTCAGCTACAAGAGAAATCACAATTTAAAGAGTCTGTTATGTTATAGACCAGGACCTGGTGATAAGAATAACCTAGGTAAATTATATAGTGGCAAATTAGGTACATATCCATGTAAAAGATATAAGGCATGCAGGTATAGTAAGACTAATAATGTGTTTGAGCATCCTGTTACTAAAAGGATATATGTGTTCACACTATGTATGCTGCTCTACTAAAAATGTAATTTATATAACAACCTGTTCAGAATGCACTTCTTTTTATGTTGGTAAAATCAATCAAATGTTAAAGGAATGTATTTTACAGCATATGGGTGATATACAGACAAATGTGCAAAGAAGTGCAGTAGCTCAACACATTAATGAATTTCCACAGCATGATTTTAAATTTATGGCTTTGGATATTTACACTCCTGCACCTAGAACTGGTGATATAAAGAATGCCACAGAAGTTAAAGAAACCCACTGGATAGCCGGTTTGAGAGCTGATGATCCACCAGGCTTAAATGGTTTTATACCTTTAAAACCTATTTTAAAAGCTAGAAGATGTTAATTGGTTAAAGGTTTTAATTAATGTAATTGGTTTTTCAAGTATTTATATGTAGACAGATTTTACATTTTTTGTATTGATCTGATGAAGCAGGTACCTCCGAAAGCGCGTATCTGTTTACTGCTTATTGTTTATTAAATATCTGTGCTTTGCCATGGTTGTCCCATTGTTTTTTCTCAAATATTATAATCTGGGTACTCAAACAGGAATCTACGTTTCCATTCGTACATGACAATATTTGCATAAAGGGGGCCGCAAGCAGCACCCGCTGCAATGGCCGCTTATTGGAAAAATAACTGTTCATCATAATAAATATAATTGTTCCTTAAAGCCATTTCCATCATTTCTACATATGTATTGATGGTATCCTGGTCTAACCCATTCCTAAAAAGGTATTCATGAAACCAGTCTAGGTTGACCTCATGGAGTATTACAGTGAATAGATCTTTTACATCAAATGTAAAGAACACATAATTAATATCAAAACAAATATTATTGCATTTAGCAAGAAAGTCCCATGAGTCAACACAAAGATGATTTTCTTGTCTCAATAATGCCTTTAACTTAGCATCAAGAAACTTTGCAATAGGAGAAGTGATGGAGTTGCGGGCATCAACAATGGGACGGAATGGTGGATCGATCAATTGTTTATGTAATTTGAATAAACCAAATATTGTTGGAATTATTGGAGCACTCATTTTCAAAAATTTGAAATCAATCAATGAAATATGTCCTTCCATCAACATATCACTCAATTGCATATTAATTCTATTGTAGGCAATATTCACTTCATTCCTTGAAATCTGACAATAAGTATCACTAAACAAAATATGATACATGCATTCAATATAATCCTGAGTATCCATAATAACTACCCCCCCTCCCACACTTGTCAAGTTGAATAACCCTAACTTTTGGTGTTGAACACTATTTAAAATTTTAGTTATTTATAAATAAAATAAATAAATAATTTAAAATTTAAATTTCAGCAGGTTTAAGATTCTTACTATAATCAAAATGACATCTAGAAAGATGTCTAAAATCTAGTCCAAAAAGTATTTACAATTTGTATACATATCCTTTTTTGAGGATGTTTTGCATGCTTTTTTATTTAGGAATATTCATCTGTTTTTAATTGGTTAATTGGGTTTGTCTTCATGTGATGTAACTTGTCTTTATATGGGTTCATTTGTTGTTTGAATTTTATCTGATGAAGTCTTGTAATTGACTTGACAAAAGCGCTAATGTCTAAATAAATTTTGGTGGGCCTATTCCTGCTCTCCTGTCTCTTTCGGTGTGTTTATTCATTTCATTTTTTTCTCTCTAGCTTTTTCTAAAAATGTTTTCACAATCATTATAGACCCAGGCATTACATAAAATGCCTAAGTAAATTACTGTTTTTTGCTTTTATGGTGAACTCTGCAAGTGCACTCTAAGATAGGGGCAGAATGGCATTTTAGAAGTTTGTCCAGTTCCTTTCTCACAAAAGTTAATGGGTCCTCTCAATCCATCTATTTTTCCAACTTTCTGATATGATGATTTACCTGTTCCATGTTTTATGGGGGTCTATATTACTTTGTCGAAACTTTTCACTTAAAACATTGTTCGATGAATAGTGTTTGGACCGAATAGGTATTTTGCAAATGAGCATTTGTTCATTTGAGTTTCGACAAAGTGATATAGCCCCTCATAAAACATGGAACAGCTCAATTATACCCTTGTTTGCACAACTATACCAAGAAGCAAGACTGAAGAACCTAATGCTTCCAATGCTGTAATGACAATACTAACTGAAATATGATGTGTTACTACAATATAGAAGTAATCCATTCACAAATGAGTAGGAACAAGGAATCAGAAACTCTAGTTTTGCAGTACACATTGATGGATCTAATCTTGTGAATTATCACACATCACCTTTATAATGTCTGCATCAGCCTTATATGCAACTCTAAGTCAGAAAGACATATGCAAATAGCAGGGCACAGTCATCATCATTTACAAAGATTGAGGGAGGTTAGAAGGGCAAGTCTGACACCAAAGAAGTGAGTGTGTACAAGTAAAAAACACATTTATCCCTTGCAGTATATAGTGTTCAGGGCCAAAAGCAACAGATGTACAGTACTCAACATCTCTGTCTAGATAATTTGATGTGTGTGAAGTGGTATTTTCAAGTGAATTTTTTTCTACGTACAGTGTGACATTGCATAAACACAATCAATCAGTGTGCTAGAACTATGCATGACATCTTGGACAGGTGTGAGGAGTGCATGACAGACTACACAGTTCATCAGTATCACCCCTGCCCATAAGAATTACATCTGGCAGGAGATGAACTGCTACTTCCATGGCCCTGGCTAGAAGTTGGGATGTTACCTGAGTGTGAGTGATGTCGGCTCGATGAGCTCGCATCATGACTATGTCCAAAACCACAACCTCATGACCTCCCTCATATTAGTGTTGACACGCAAAAACTGATGAAGCAATGGATATAGTGGCACTGTGAGTGTGAGATCTTAACACAAGAAGATGGAACATCTGTCTAGCCTCATGGACGCCCACCCACCCCAAATGGATCTACTTCTAAATACCGTAATTTCAATATACCAGAGACTATAATACCGAGACCAGAATGCTGGAAGTTCACAATACTGAAGGTTTAAAATACCAATCCCTATAATACCAAAAACAAACATGCAAACCTTATATATAACCCCCCACACCAAATCACTACTATACAAAAAAAAAAAAAAAAAAACACTGTAAAGTCCAAAAAATAACAAAGAACTGTTAAAAAAAAAGAAATAAAATAACTATTCACTTACCTTCCCTCCGCAAGCTGGACTATATAAAATCCAGCTAAGTGGTGGGGGGTTACACCCCCACTTCCACTGATGTGTGGGGACACCCCCCGGTATATATAACAACTCCGGGATTGCACTATAGTTGGGAAAAGGAATATACCTGTTTCTTAACTGATAGTACTGTACACACTTCCACTACTGCTGTAAGCATATGAAACTCCCTCCACATTTGCTCACACTTCCTATACAAATTTAAATAGACATACCCAACTTACAAACACTAAATACAGACTTCCTACGGTAATATTGCTATATCAATATTGGCACTTTAAACTTCAGTGTTATCGTACTTGGTATTCTGCACTTTCAGTATTATGGTCATTCATATTTTAAACTTTCAGCATTGTGAACTTTCAGCATTCCGGTTTTGAAATTATGGTCTTCAGTATACTGAAATTACAGTATTTAGAAGTGGATCCCCCCAAATATATGTCCCATCACAGAAACTGCCTGATCCAGTGTGTCAATTATCCTGTCTAAACAGTTGCCCATATAGGTCAGGCAGTCACTCTAGTTAGAATGCATAACATTTAGTAGCTGCTTTATGTCTTCCTTGGTCAGGATGGAACATAGGTTCATAGGTTCATAGATTAGTACTAAGCTAACTGCCCTTGCGAGACATTTTAAGCCTACAAATGCAGGATACTGCTTCGGTACAATGAAGGCTGTCTTTAACATATACCAGGACTAGAAATGTCCAAGGAATCCCAAGGTCATCAAACGAAAATATATATATTTATTTCAGAAAGCTCAAAGGCTAAAAACAGAACAAAAACAAAAAATACGAAACATATAAGCTTAATTTCACTGATTAAGCTTAATTTCACTGATTTAGCGCTTTCATCTCCTACCAGGAGACTTCTTCAGAATCAAGGTATAAATTTAAAGGCAGAACATCCATATACATAAATTTATTACAATATTTATTTATTTTAATGTACTAATGTTTTTACCTGGAATTACCCCTGATATTTAATTATTGATTGAGAAAACAACGAAAAATTGATATAAGAAATGAGAACCAAGTTGACTGTTATGTATACCTTTTGTATTTTCATTCAAGTCCTTTTCATTTATGTATATGGATGTTCTGCCTTTAAATTTATACCTTCAATTAAAGAGGTAATTAAATGCCAGCCAATTACACAGCCTTAAAAGTTTTGAAAGTTGTATAAAATAATGGAATTGTGAGGATACACTGATTCTGAAGAAGACTCCTAGTAGGAGATGAAAGCGCTAAATCAGTGAAATTAAGCTTAATCAGTGAAATTAAGCTTATATGTTTCGTATTTTTTGTTTTTGCTCTGTTTTTAGCCTTTGGGCTTTCTGAAATAAATATATATATTTTCGTTTGATGACCTTGGGATTCCTTGGACATTTCTAGTCCTGGTATATGTTAAAGACAGCCTTCATTGTACCGAAGCAGTATCCTGCATTTGTGGGCTACGTTTGTGTGATCTCGGTTATTGGTTGAACATTTTAAGCCTAGCCAATTATCCCTTGTGAGATTCAAACCCTGCACCTTGTGTTTGTAAGGCAAACACCTTAACCATTAGGCCACCCTCCCAACCCTGTTTGTGCCTCCACAATGGCCCTACATATGTCTTGTGGCACCTAATGACACATCAGCTTCAGAAGGAGAATAGACAGCAGGCCTCCTCCAAGCACCCCTACCAACCCACATGTGTGGCACCACACCCTCATGATGGCTATCAGGAGAGGCAACTAGCTCTACAACTGGAGTAACCACACTAGCCTGATCAACTATGTCAATCTAAACCTGTTCAGCATCAGAGTTATCTGTGTTGTGTGAATGTGTAGGCATAATGACTGTGTCTGAAACAAGAACAGGGGATGTAGAAGTCACAGCCTCAGTGTTAGACCAACCCTCTGCACCCCCATAATGTGGGTGTTCATCAACACCATCGTCAGCAGAGGCTACTAATATTCTAACATCAATTGGTTGGAGTTTCACACTGACATTCTCAAATTACCTATCATGGCAAGCAATAAACACAACAAACAGAAAAATGAAGAATAAACTTGATCATGTTTTCCTTATAATGATGGTTATGCTAATCTTCTAAAAAGATTTTAAGGCTGCAAAAACTTGACTGTTATATTGACCTGACTCTACTGTATATACAGCATTATCACTAAACAGATGTGTGATTATCATTTGCAGGTGGGCTGGTAGCCTGCAGTCCAGAAGTGTCTGTATGAGAGAAATGGAATGGAAAGAAGTCTAAGTATCACAATGCAAATGGAACAAGAATGAGAGAACAGTCCCCACACAAGTACAGATTAAAAAGGTTCTCATAAAAATAAATAGTGAAAAGTTGGCTGCCCCCCAAACTCAAAGCAAACCCCACTGTTTTTATATGACTGACCTCTGACTAATACAGATATCACTTGTGTGCTTTCTCTCTCTCTAAATATATATATATATATATATATATATATATATATATATATATATATATATGTATATATATCAGACATCTTAGATATAGGCATCTAAAGGTATAGAGATGACACTTGCATCTTGCATACCTGGAAGACATACTTATGACTCTCTGGGACTGTCATCCACATCTGCACCAACGTCAAGGAGTCTGGTTGAACATTCTGATGGGCTATCTTGATCTCTGGTATTGGACAGGAACTTCTCAGTTTTAGTTATTTGATAGAAGGACATAGCTACCTGTTCCCTTGTGATTGCAGTGGCCCTACTGTGGGCAGAGGTTATCATGTCAGTTACACAGGGTCTTACCTGGGAGTAGGTTCTCCCATGACTACTGAGAGCATTAAGGTCATTGACCATCTGCTGCCATATTCTGTCTCAGGCAGATTGGCCACCTCCACCTTTCCCTAATAAGAAAGCTCCAAGATGCTATGCAGCATGGATTATGACCTCATTTTCTGCCTCATTATATAGTGTCCTATAGGGTCAAATGTCTTCTTGGGTGCTATATTCTTGTATGAAATTAAACAGAAAACAGACACAAAAACAGATAGGATGGCTGTAAGCTCAGTTCTGTGTGACTGTATGCCATCAACATGCACACAGACAGTTTCTCCATGTTAAATGCTCACTATGACTATACACATGTTAGGTCCCTCATCTACTCTCCACTCCCTCAATCCACCACAATCCCCTTCACCAACCCCCACCCACAACAAAAAGTCTATTAAAAAGTAAATTATCAGTACCAATCTTATAACACTTCTGTAATGTAGATAACTTTTTGTAATACATTGCTGCATTAACAATAACAATTATAAATGCAGCATTAGAAAAGTAGCACCAAACTGTTGCAACTGCCATATCCACCACTAGTGAATTCAGACTGATAGAAATACACAGAGAGAACAAATTTCTCTTTTCCTGCTAATGCAGGTTAAATACCAGTACTTTGTACATACTTATAATGCAATCATTTGCAATAACTGTAAATATATGACATACAAAATAAACTAATAAACTGGTCAAGTAGCGTTCAGTAGCATAATTGTACAAATTCAGAAATATCAATGGCAAAATGTAGGGATAAAAGTAAAGGAATCTAAAAATGTACAAATGTGTTTCAGTAGTCACTGCACTTTATCCTTTAATATTAAACTAAAAGCATTAGTTAAGAAATAGGGGTCTACTTTATATCCCCGAAAGCAAGTTGGCCGAATACAAAATGCCCGACCCATAACGCTCTAATGCTGACTAACCCGAAACGCGTATGTCCCTAAACTGGAAAGAGGGAATCACCTACTTTGTCCATGATCCCTTACACCACTGCACTGAATCAAGCAGAGGACTCTTTCCCTTCACCGGAAAATGTAAACGTAGTTCAGTTTTCTCACTATACAAACATTTTTGTAAGGTTAGGTAAAGTTTATATATAGTATACAAACTTTACCTAATCTTACAAAAATGTTCATACTGTGAGATTCTAGAAGTACAATTACATTTTCCGGTAAAGAGAAAGGGCACCGGAAAACATAAACGTACTTCTAATTTCTCACAGTATGAACATTTTTATAAGGTTAGGTAAAGTTTGTATATAATTTACAAACTTTACTTAACCTTACATAAAATGTTCATACTGTGAGAAATTAGAACAGTGGTGTTAGGGATCATGAACAAGTTACCTGAATCGATATTTCAGATTTTGGGACATATGCGTTACGGGTTAGTCAGCGTTTGGGCGTTATGTGTCGGGCGTTTTGTATTTGGTCAACTTGCTTTTCAAGGTCATAAAGTAGACCCAAGAAGTAGCAACATCCCTTGACAATATATCACTGCTGAAAATAAATCATTCTCCAAAGTATTGTATTACTAGCTAGATTGAGTCCTGTGTTTAAAAACAATATCCCCAAAGCATTAGCTAGACAACCACCTTTATATACTTCAGAGTCAGCCCTGTGAGCACTATGAATATGCAAATGATGTAGGAAATCATTAGCATTCCTGAATACCAAAAGCTGTACTAAGAGTAGGAATGTAAACATGGTGTAAGGACCCACATGATTACATGCTCACATCATAGCAATACAAGGAAGAACAATGAGAAGTGTTCCCTGTTAATGACTTGCAGATGTCTCTGATTACCCTGACTGCAGAAATAATCAGCTTTTCAGTCTCCACCTTTGACATGTGTGTATATATATATATATATATATATATATACACACACTAAGGGTATGTCAGAGAGAAGAGATTTCAAACAAGTCTGCAAGTACATTGGCTGAAATAGGAGATCAGCAGTTCGAACATTCGAATGTTGGCTTAAATTACCACAGTTACTGGCCCCAGTAGAAAATGCTGTTCATGTTAAAGGGAGAACTATAAGCACTGTAAAGATAATATATGGCAATAAAACAGAGATAGAATTGCTGTTATGAAAGCACAGATAGAAATATATTTATATACTTGCAGTGTTTGTAATATTTGTTTAATATCCTGTGAGTACATGCCTATGCTATCTGGTTGCAATATCCCAGTCATCCAGACATTCACCTTCAAATGAGAAAGGACAACTTTCATAACTTGTTCCTGTTGCAACTTCCATGAAACTTGATACAATGTCACATTACCATTACATCTAAACTCATTATCACCTTGCTAGTTTATGTCTTTGTCTGCAGCAGCTCTGGAAAGTAATGTGAAATAATTGCATTCTATACCCTTGTTTGAGGATTCAAATCCACACAGTTCCCTGTTGCCACATAAATTTGGTCAAACATATAAAATACTTTCTCAAGAATATTTTTTATTTATTTATGTATTGATTGTGTCATGCTTAGCAATGTAAAAATTACTTTTATCGCTTAAGGAAAAAAAGTGAAAAATTTAATTTAGGTTGCCACAGATAATAAAAACCATCCTGGTAGCATCGCATGACTGTGTCAGCACTCTGATTAGGAAAGAAAATACACTTCACAGGTAACCTTTTCTATAGCACAAAGTGTAAGTACAGTGAGCTTATAGATAATGGATATATGATGCATGATTTGAATCCACTGACATACTTTTACAGAGGATTGTCTGAATAAATATTTAATCACATTTTGTGATAGCATTTTGTTGTTGTTTAAAATCAGCTTTTGCCTCTATTGTTAACAACATGTCATCATTAATCTGTCCACTTTAACATAAAATGTTATTAACTACAGTTCTGATTATCTGTTTCACAAAGTACATGGTCTGATGTTACAAGGAGATGTGCCAAGGAAAATTTGTTCATTAGAATGGACTTCTTATTCCAGTCATTGCTACATATGCCCATGTATTGCATTTCATTCACTATTTGTAATTTCCCTAACATATATTACCCTTTCTTGGTCTCCACTTGGCAGTGCATAAATACAGTGTCCTACTTAAGGAAAAAATGAAAAATTTAGTTTAATCTGCCTTATGTAGCTCAAAAATGCCTGACAGCATTCAGTGACTGGCAACACTGGATAGTAATCATTCAAGAAAATACACTTGTTAGGTACCATTCTCTGTGGTGCAAGGTGCACGTGAGGTGAATTGACAGAAATAATGTTCATAAAGCATTGTTTAAATCCTGTACAGAGCACCTTGCCATAATTCACTATATATTCTTTTCAGTTGTAATTCATTTTAAGGTACATTTTCTCTGTGCTTGGTATCACACAGACACAGTTAACTACCTAAGGAAAAAAGTTAAACATTTAGTTTAGGTTGCATTATGTAGCTCAATGATTTCTGGCAATGCTAGACTTTCTTCAGCACTCTAAACAGTAGTGAATGGAGAAATTCAGCCTGTCATCAAACCACATGCTGGAGGGATAGATTCCCTTCACAGAGACTTCCCTTACTATGGAACAGGGTCCCGATCTACATAAGACAGAGCCCCTCACTATCACTCTTCAAGAGGAACCTTGATGAGTGGATGGGTAACAGAAAGTTCACACCGGGGATCACACCAACAGCACTATTAGATAGGGGCAAAGGGTACTAGCTGCTAGTACAAGGGTCTAAGGAACTACTAAAGGGGCGGTGAATACCGCACAACATGGCTGGGCTAATATATGCCTTTGGGCAGATAGCCCAGTACCAACCTATGAACCTATATCTGTGGCACAAGGTGTAAGATAATGCCTCTTGATAACTAATAGAGCTTATTAAGGGTTTGAACCCAGATAAAGATATGTTTTAAAAAGCTTACAAGAAGTACAGTCCTCGATTTTTTAAAATAGTACTGTAACATTAAAGAAAACTGATAATGTTAAACTTGTTTCTTGCAAGCAAATTACCTGCAAGCCTTGTATTATGAAAATTTGCTTTTAGCATATATGATTACTGTTTTACATATATGCACAACATAATGGTCATCCTCCTTCCTAGACATGACAATGAATTCATTTCATATAAAATCATTTGCATTTGTATGATTGGCACAATACATTGTTATAACCCTCATGACTCATCACATATCACTACTATGTGTTAAGGACCCTTATGTCTTCTGAAGTATGCATGTAACATAAACCAACCTGGCTGGATCATCACTGCATCAATGTGAACCATATTTAATTGGAGTAAGAATGCCTTTAACATAGGAAAAATTCCAAGACAGGATTATAACCATACACATATACGCCCCTCTGAAATATAGCTCCATTCATTCAGATATCAACAAATGTCAAATTTCCAAGGTGCAAAGTTAGTTTTCTTGTAGCAATGTCAGTTAATACATTAAGTTGCAATTTTGCCTCCTTTATCCCTTGGGTTCTATACCAAGCTGTTATAATAATACTTTTAACATTGAGCAAGCTTCAAACTTATAACATGTCAGAATTCAGCAATCTTTTATCTTTCAAAGTACAACCCTCAAAAGTCATGATAGTAAGCAGTCCATTGTTAAACATTATAGCATATGAAAATGGGTGGACCATCACACATTGCACAACTCAGTGTTATGTTTAACATGCTTACTGCTATCTGGTGTAAATAGCTCCAATGTGCTTGCAAAGGGGTCCATCTGATTACAATCATGCAAATGCAGTTGGCAGAGCTGTGCATGTTTGAGCAGTATCAGTAACATCTGAGATCTCAATTAGGTTAGGTATAAATTCCAGCATATTTCATAAGCTTGACTTTCGCAGACATGGCTGGTGAGGGAGTGAATTGTGCTAAATTTAGAGCACAAAGTTATGGTAGTTAAAGATTCATGATGTACTACAGGTATAGGCTGCTGCATGGGAAATATACCAGGTCTTAGTATAAGGCTGAGGCTTGCGATAGCTTAGCCAAGGCAGTCTCCATTGCAACTGGTATTTCAAGCAATGGGGACCAATGTCATCATTACTATAGTGACCTTAGAAAGTGCAACCAGGACATCTTAACCCAATGGGAAGCTGAATTTAAGATTGGTAGCATCCACAGTTGTGTAGGTTTACTGACCCATAACTTTTCTATGATATTGCAGCATTTATCTAGTCAATCAATGCAGAATGTCATTATGCTTTCATATATATTTTTCTTCTTTTTGTTTTCAACAGCTGCAGAGGAGATTTCTGCAAACCATGAGATTAACTCATCTAAGAGAGAGGCATGGGGTAAGTATGAATCAAGTAAAAATTAAAGCCATAATATTATTTTCATATGCTCAAGAATACCTCATAATTCATCACAAGCATGCATGCCTTCTTCAATAACTACTTTCATTAGGCAATTAGAATATCAGCCTTACTGTGCATGTGAGTTCAGTACCCAGAAATCTCCTTTTCTCTTTTCTTATTTTTTCTTTTTTCTTTTTTTAATTGATAAGACCTTAATGGTAGTATGTCACTAAGAATTACATTATCGTAATTGTGTTTATTAAATTAGAATGCCTAATTCCAGCCTGTCATAGTAAAATCAAGGCATCTGTTTCTTATATCTGAGCAGTGATATTTGTATATGTATTAACAAAAAAGTACATTTCTGTCATATACGGATGTTGCAATGGTGTGAAATAGCAAATTACCATAGTTGTTTATGTAGTGCCAAATAAAAGTTTGTTTAAAGTATACGCTACTGTTACATGACATCTATCTAATTATCTAATTTCTTGTCTCCCCCCACCATTGCCATGCTTTGGGGGGTTATAATTTATTAACAATCTGCTGATTGCATAACTTGCTGTGACTGAGTAATCGACAGTGCAGATAGGTACACTGACCATTGCAGCTCAGCCTGCCATACTTCCATAGATGGCAGCACAGGCACCCAGCATTGCATGGTCACAATCTGTCAGCATTGCCTCACCAAACCATACCCTACCTCCTAAAAGTGTGTCAAGTAGCTCTGCTCCAGCTGCTTATGCAGTGGTACCCTCTGGGAGCAGTAGTAGTAGAGGTGGTGATTTTGTTTCCTGGTAGGAGCCAATAGGGTTGGTGGAGGATATAATGTAAAAGAGCCTCAGTGCATGTATTGGCAGGGTTGAAAGGGTCCTGTGTCACATTGCAAAGATGATGTCACATCTGGCACAGACAAAGGGAGCTGCTACAAGAGACAGTGATGACGGTTCTAAGGGTGAGGACTCGATACTGACTCTTCTCAAGCTGGATGTGGGTGCACCTCCAATGTCCCTTACCTATTCTGATTTATGGTGTCACACAACCTTTTGTCTCATCACCATCCCTGCCTATCTCATACGTCTTGTATGTCTACAGATGCTTCCTAAACTACACTACCTACTCCCCTCATTCCTAAGATGTTTTCACAACATTCCTCTTTTGCCCCACCCAAAAAAATGAGTAACTGTCCTACAAAACAAATACTCCCTATACCATAGCTCTCCACTTTGTCTATGTGTCATACTGACACAATTAATTAGGTCCAGTTGGTCATACAGCTCTATTCAGTTGTTGTCGCTCATAACTGGTGTGTTGACTGCATAGTCATGAAATTGTATGTAGAACTGTATACTGACATTGTGAAGAACTGGATAGCTATGCTGCTCTTCCATGACCATCCGGCAAATTCCTGCATTCTTTTCCCAGTGTGCTACCTTCTGCTTGCCAACTCCATTTACACCACTGTCCTGTCCACCCCACTTTGGCACATTTAATTTGTTCAAAAAATAGATTCCCACTCAACACAAACATGGCCAGAAATGGACCATGAAAAACCCTTCACTTTATGTCCTCAGTATTTGCGCAGAGTTTGGCATGGCGCTGCAATGCTGAATGACAATGAGCAGTGTTAACTTCTTTTTGCAAAAGCTATGGAATTCAAGTGATTTGCAGTGGTTCTGTTACTATCATACAGATGTGCATAAATTTGTTACGCTATGAGAATGCAAAGTAAAGTCAAGCTAAAGGCAGTACTGTGGAACAGTTACTGTAACATTTATTAGGCTGCTGGAAGTATGAAATGAGTTCCTTTCTGCCATGTTTAGATAATTACCCTGCTTTTGTAGCCTGATGTTTTGGCATAGTGTCATAGGTTTGATTACAGCGCTATGTCAGTTTATTTCTTCATTATAGTTTATATTCCCATCATATATTTACATGCAAATACCCGTATTGCTCTAAATATGATACATTTCTATAATATAACATTGGAAAAGTGCAGCAAGATATAATTTTCAAAAACACTGCATCCACAACAGGTACACATAGAAAGCCAACCTTATCCTGGTTAGGTATTGATGTTTATTGAGCTCTCCTATCCCATATTTATACCTATAGCAATCAGTTTATTGTACAGAGCATGACATATTAATGATGGTTTAAGAGGTGAGTCTAAAACAACATACAGATGCCCCTACATGTCTTCCAGTTTTGCTATTTCTCTTTGCATCTGTCTGTAAATCTGTCTGTTCACCTCACCGTCTTCCCATAAGTTTTTAGTGTGCTTCATTAGTGTTATTTTAATGTTGGGAAGTAGTAGTGTCTTTGTGACATTATAACCTAATGCTCAAATGTGTAAAGACATTTTTTTAACAACGTCATGGGTTCTGTTCTAGTCATTAGCTAAGTTTTGACTATTTTTGATTTGGTAATTTAGGTGTACTTGTTGGCTACATATTGTTGTGAGGCACCAGTATCCACCATCGTTGATAATTTACTTTGTCCCTGCCTCTGTAACATCCTGACAGGATATTTTCTCCCTTCTATATCATTATTCTTTCACCTCTTCATTTCAGCAATATTTGGCACCAGGCATCAAATACAATTAATGCTAAATGGAAGTACAATGATTATAGTAATATCTTTGAATTTCATTGCCTTCATCCACAGTACTCTGTCTCACTTTGCACTGCTGTGCTAAGCTATGTTCATTCAGTTTTCTGCAAATTGAAACAAAGTAAAGAATTGGATGTGCAGATTACAGTAGTCAATAGTGTAATAAAGACAATACCAAAGAACAAAGTAAAAATAAAAAAGCAGCAAACCAAAGACCAGGAAGGAACCGGACCACAAAACTTATAAGCTTTCGTTCATTTAATAAAACACCACAGACGTCATCAGAATAATATAATTATTTATTATTAAAAAATGTATATTAATTAATAATTATTCTGATAAAGTTCATGGTATTTTATTAAATGAATGAAAGCTTATAAGTTTTGTGATCCGGTTCTTTCCTGGTCTTTGGTTTGCTGCTTTTTCATTTTTACTTAATTAAAACAATACATACATTCATGTTTGTTGAAATCTGCTGTAAAGTATTCATTTTCACAAATATGAGTTTCTACATATTATGCTAAGATAACACTCAAATGTAAATTACTTCATTGGAATGCTGAAAATGTTTGGCTACATATAGATTACGGCATATTTCATGATGTTTTGTCTGACTACTCTTATATTGGCTAATCCCCTTTACTTAACACATCATTATCCTACTGCTACAGTAATCTAGCCTGCCACTTATTGCAAATGCTGTTTTGTAAAGATCTTTAAGCAGAAGTTGGCATAGAGCAACGCAGAGTACTGCTAACAACTATTGTAAGTTCAGTGCTTTAAATTATGGTTGCATATGTGCTAACACTTTCCAATCAGCCATGCAAATCAGCTTACTGGCACTGCACTTAAACAGTACATGAAAAAAACAAGTTGAGAACAAAGAATCATAATTTTCTGTTGCACAAAGTTTGCATGTCGTTATTATCATTGCCCAAAGATGATCATGAATGTTGAATGATGTCAACTCATCTAATTAATTTGTGTTAAGTAATGTGTCTGATCTACAGTGTTTACGGTTACATAGTGTTACCAGCTTGGTCAGCCTACTCTCACAAAATCCATCACCATCATTCTGCAGTGCACTGTCCTATGTAAAACTTGTATGTTTGTCTTGCCAATGCACATAGTGCAAGTATGAGACAATACAAGTGAAACATCATGCCCACATAATGTCATAAATATTTTTGATTGATAATCCAGTGGTGTGCAGTAGTCAATGTGTATGTCAATGTGTATGCCATCCCATTATATGGAACATGTTAATGCCCATCAGAGTAATGCAATATACAGTAAGGGCAGTGGTTACATTGCATTATAATGCTTTCTATAGTGTGTAAACTAGAAAAGTTAGAGTTTCAATACCAAAGATGGAAGACATGTGTGTGTGTGTGTGTGTGTGTGTGTGTGTGTGTGTGTGTGTGTGTGTGTGTGTGTTTGTGTGTACTCAACTCCCTTATTCTGATTTTTACAGTAGCATCCTCTCTGAAACACACTGATGAAGTCATCCTGGCACAGGTGCACTCGCCGCCCTCCTTGTCAATCTTCTCCTGTGCACTTGTAACTAATAGAGCAATTTCTAGATTGTACAACCTAGACAGGTAGGAGGTTTAATATCCAACATGAAGACTGTCTGTGTGTGAGACTGTATGCAGCACTGGGTGGTTTATCCACTTCTCAAAGGATAAACACATTTAAATGTTTTCACAAATCCCTTATCCCTATTTTTACAGTAACATCCTCTCTGACAGACATTGATGAGGTCTTCCTGACAGAAGTGCAATCTATCCCTTCAGAGTCAAACTTTGACTCTAGCACTAGTGAGTACTACATTGCTCTCTAGACTGTGTAAACTAGAGAGGTAGAAGGTTCAATACCTGTCATGGAAAACATCTGTGTGTGTGTGTGTGTGTGTGTGTGTGTGTGTGTGTGTGTGTGTGTGTGTGTGGTGATTATGTCTCCACTTACCTTAGAGAGCATGTATTTAAATGTGTACACAGATTCCTTCTAACAACTTTTACTGAGAACCCCTCCTGCATGAAACACAATGATGACATCATTCTGACAAAAGTGCAATCTCTCCCATGATAGTCAAACTTCTCCTATGGAACTTGTGACTAATACAGTACTGTTTAGAATGTGCAACCTAGATGGGTAGGAGGTTCAATACCAAACATGATAGAATTGTGTGTGTGTGTGTGTGTGTGTGTGTGTGTGTGTGTGTGTGTGTGTGTGTGTGTGTGTGTTTGTGTGTGTGTGAGAGGTTTTTTGCAGTTAGGTGAGGTTGTGCTCTTTCAACCTTTACTTTGGATATATTTTTTAAACTCAAAGATGACTTCACCATCCACAAAGCCACCCTTCACATTTACAACTTCATTGCTTCACAAGGATTTAGCCATGCATGTTGTTTGTAATGTAATGATTACAAATTTCTATGCATTTCATAAAGAAAACTTTGCTTTTTATGCAATACAATGTCCACAAATTTGTAAATGTATACTTCAAATAACAGTGCAATGAGTTTAAAGATAGCAATTTAATGTTTTTAGAGGGAAAGTGATGCAAACACTTGTTAAGTGGGCTGGAGGGAGAATGTTCCATTCTTCAAATTGCAGGTGTTTTGTGTGGCATCAGTCAGAACACACAATTACATTATATTGTCAGCTTACACTACTGGTTCAACACACTGATGATGTCATTGTTTTGCAAGTAAACTGAAGCTATTTGAATGTCAGAGCTCTCCTGTGGTGCCCGCATGTCTTACACTCTTCCCTATAATGTGTTACTAGATAAGTAGGATCATCAAATACAGCAGTGCATAACATATTTGTAGTGGCAAATTTTACAAGCCCTAATTGGCTGTGAAGACAGTGTTAGCAGGTAGATCCCCTTGGGAATACACTGCTGATATCCTCCCATCATAGAGGGTGTGTATCTCAGTTTTAGTCATTATTTTCCTGTGACACTGGCTGCGGATAGTATGTTGTATAGATGCTGTAAGTGGATATGTAGGTGGTTTAAGTCCCTCACTGCTTCAATAGTGTGACAATTATTAACATCATATACCATTAGCCACCTCATAAACACCTTTTTTTGTGTCTTTCAAATTATGAGATTGAATTAAACTGGCATTCTGAGGATTTGGTTGAGTGGCCTAATGGTTAAGGCATTTGCCTTACAAACACTTTGATGGTAGTTCCTGATTTGTTCAGACCTTCTTAGAACTGGAAACTCTTGTTCATCACCCAATACTAAATTATCCTGCCCTTGTTCCATTTCATCAAACACAAGTTCCTGGTTAGACAAAAAATTAGATTTTTTATTATAATTATTACTATAATTATGAGCACCTCTTGGGTTGGGATAATTTATTTTTTGTTTGTATTCCTCTATATCCCTCCCTAACTTTTTACATTTTCTTTCAAAAACATTGGCTAGACTTCTCTCTATATTTTTCAACATTATCTGATATTTCTTCTGATTTTCATCCATAGAAAAAAGAAGGTCATTAACAATAGCTTTATTCAATTCATCAAGCTTTAAGTTAAGCCCCTCCATCTCCCTTGAATTCTCCTTTACTATAGCTTTTAAAATATCAAGGCCACAATTATTGAAAATATTCAACAGTTCATGATGGAAATCAGACCCTACTTTCACCTTATTGGGGTACTTGCATATCCTCAACCCCTTAGGGACTATATTTAAACTTATACACTCTTTAAGGTAAGCATTCTCTAGCTCCAATTTTTTAAATTTAAACAACATTTCGTCAAAGTAATCCATATTTTGTTTAAAGGTACAATTAAATTCAGCATCTTTATTATTAGGCAGTTTTTTTACATTAAAACAATACTGTGCTTTTAGGACAGAATTAAAGTCCATCTGCATGTTATAAATGTCTTTTTGGGCAGTACCTGGTTGTTTACTGTTCGATACCACTTCACTAAATGCTCTATCACCTTGAAAGTTCTGCTTTGGTCTCGCTCCGTTTAAGCCATCCATTCGCTGGTTAGGCGCTAAGTTCAGGTCTTCATTTTGCAAAGACCTAAAGCAAGAAGGTACTCCTTTACCAAAATCATTTATATCCAATGTTCCGGACACAAAAACAGATCTCTCACCAGAAACTCCTTCACCCTCCGACTGGCTGTTGGTCCGCTGCCTACAACGATGCCTCTCCCTCCTTGGGAGAGCTTCCTGGTTCGGCGGAAACGCCGAGGGTGAACTCTGTATGACACTGTTGTCTCTCGCCATAAGTTCAAGAAGCTGGGTTAGCTGAACCGAAAGTTTATCCAATTTGGCATCTGTATCCAGCCTAGAAGCACCTTCGATGGGTGCTGTTGAGCCCTCCTCCACCTCCATAACGAAACCACACAAACAGTCAAAAGGAGGCTAGCACCAAACAAATACTCACTAAGTCCACAAGCACCAGAGGAGAAAGGCAACGCAAACCTTGATGAAGAAGTAGATTTATTGCCACTATTCCGGCTGGAACATAAAAAATAGATCCAAAAGCTGTTCAGAGCACAAAATCCAAAACTGTTCAAAGCACAAACGCTATGTCTCCACACCTGCGTTTTCGTTTAGGACACTTCTTCAGCTGCAATACAACTCATCCAATACATCATTACATTTAAATACACATTCAATTAATTTAGTTAAGCAATTAATTAGTCACACCTGAGTCATTTCATTCAAATACAAACTTACTAACCTTACAACATAACAAATGTTAAAAACTCATTATTTCTATGACAGCAAGTGCAAATAAATATATTTATATTAAATCACTCTACTTATTATACTATTCAAATTTAATAAAACACTTCACAATGAACAACAATAATAATTATTAAAACAAACATATTTAAAAGTATTAAAAAATGTTAAGAAACTGCCTTCATCTTGCTAAATTTGGTTATCCTCATACCCCCTCTAGTGTTCATTTAGAACTATTGCACAACCAACTAACTGACATTCTGAAAGTTAAAATAATTACATCTATCTAGCTAGATTCCTCATAAGCTGCTTACCTCTTATTATGTTTCTTATTAAAATAAGTAGATCATACTTTGTTAAATATTATCACTACAAGATAAAGAAGGTCTGATAAACAATAACCATATAGGCTAAAAATCAACTAAAAGCTCTTTAATAGCATTGTCATTTAATTTAAGAATGACATCCAACTCACAACTTAGCTGCCCTCAATTTCAATACAGGGGCAAGGGAAACTATATTGTTGAGGCCTGGTTGATTATACGATTCCAACTGAAGTTGCCATAACAATTCTTTATATTCAATGGTATCTTCCCAGGGCCCACCCCGAATGTCTTTCTTAACCACTTCTAAAACATAGAAATAAAACTCCGCTTCCGAACATTTCATTTTGTGTCGAAACAGGGCATTGTTAGTACAACCTCTTTTAATGTCATAATAATGCTCATAAATCCGATTTTTCAATTTACGTTCAGATTTACCCACATAAAAAGCTTGACATTTTTTACAAATGCTCAAATAAATAATTCCACTTGTGTGGCAATTTGCATACTCAGTACTCCTAACCAGTATGTCTCTACTCTGGATATGGACTGCATCATGGGCATATATATAGGGGCATTGTGGGCAGCTTCCGCATTTAAATGTTCCAATTCTGCCCTTTTTACTAATTTGCCCCCTCCCCTTTGTCTCAAAACAATTTTTCAGATTCTTTCCCTTCCTATAAGTACATTTCAATGGATTTTCAAAGAGGCAATTCAGATCAGACAACTCCCCAAACTTCTGCCATTCTATTTTAATTAGATTAAAAATGTATTTTGCTTCACCATTATAGTCCATCACAAAATTACTTGAACCATCAAGTTCTTCTACTTGTCTCATTTCCTTCATTTGTTCATCCATCCCTAAAATTGGGTGGTATTTCTGTTGTCTACCACACGCCACCTCATTTTCCACTTCCATTATTAGGGCCTCGGGGTAGCCTCTCTCTAAGAACATAACATGCAATTTCCCACATTCTTCTTTAAAATCTTTATTTCTAGAAGACATTCTGCTACCCCTCACATACTGCCCCTTTATTATTCCTTTTAATTACATTACATTACATTATCGTAATTGTGTTTATTAAATTAGAATGCCTAATTCCAGTCTGTCATAGTAAAATCAAGGCATCTGTTTCTTATATCTGAGCAGTGATATTTGTATATGTATTAACAGAAAAAGTACATTTCTGTCATATATGGATGTTGCAATGGTGTGAAATAGCAAATTACCATAGTTGTTTATGTAGTGCCAAATCAAAGTTTGTTTAAAGTATACCCTACTGTTACATGACATCTATCTAATTTCTTGTCTCCCCCCACCATTGCCACGCTTTGGGGGGTTATAATTTATTAACAATCTGCTGATTGCATAACTTGCTGTGACTGAGTAATCAACAGTGCAGATAGGTACACTGACCATTGCAGCTCAGCCTGCCATACTTCCATAGATGGCAGCACAGGCACCCAGCATTGCATGGTCACAATCTGTCAGCATTGCCTCACCAAACCATACCCTACCTCCTAAAAGTGTGTCAAGTAGCTCTGCTCCAGCTGCTTATGCAGTGGTACCCTCTGGGAGCAATAGTAGTAGAGGTGGTGATTTTGTTTCCTGGTAGGAGCCAATAGGGTTGGTGGAGGATATAATGTTAAAGAGCCTCAGTGCATGTATTGGCAGGGTTGAAAGGGTCCTGTGTCACATTGCAAAGATGATGTCACATCTGGCACAGACAAAGGGAGCTGCTACAAGAGACAGTGATGACGGTTCTAAGGGTGAGGACTCGATACTGACTCTTCTCAAGCTGGATGTGGGTGCACCTCCAATGTCCCTTACCTATTCTGATTTATGGTGTCACACAACCTTTTGTCTCATCACCATCCCTGCCTATCTCATATGTCTTGTATGTCTACAGATGCTTCCTAAACTACACTACCTACTCCCCTCATTCCTAAGATGTTTTCACAACATTCCTCTTTTGCCCCACCCAAAAAAATGAGTAACTGTCCTACAAAACAAATACTCCCCATACCATAGCTCTCCACTTTGTCTATGTGTCATACTGACACAATTAATTAGGTCCAGTTGGTCATACAGCTCTATTCAGTTGTTGTCACTCATAACTGGTGTGTTGACTGCATAGTCATGAAATTGTATGTAGAACTGTATACTGACATTGTGAAGAACTGGATAGCTATGCTGCTCTTCCATGACCATCCGGCAAATTCCTGCATTCTTTTCCCAGTGTGCTACCTTCTGCTTGCCAACTCCATTTACACCACTGTCCTGTCCACCCCTCTTTGGCACATTTAATTTGTTCAAAAAATAGATTCCCACTCAACACAAACATGGCCAGAAATGGACCATGAAAAACCCTTCAGTTTATGTCCTCAGCATTTGCGCAGAGTTTGGCATGGCGCTGCAATGCTGAATGACAATGAGCAGTGTTAACTTCTTTTTGCAAAAGCTATGGAATTCAAGTGATTTGCAGTGGTTCTGTTACTATCATACAGATGTGCATACATTTGTTACGCTATGAGAATGCAAAGTAAAGTCAAGCTAAAGGCAATACTGTGGAACAGTTACTGTAACATTTATTAGGCTGCTGGAAGTATGAAATGAGTTCCTTTCTGCCATGTTTAGATAATTACCCTGCTTTTGGAGCCTGATGTTTTGGCATAGTGTCATAGGTTTGATTACAGAGCTATGTCAGTTTATTTCTTCATTATAGTTTATATTCCCATCATATATTTACATGCAAATACCTGTATTGCTCTAAATATGATACATTTCTATAATATAACATTGGAAAAGTGCAGCAAGATATAATTTTCAAAAACACTGCATCCACAACAGGTACACATAGAAAGCCAAACTTATCCTGGTTAGGTATTGATGTTTATTGAGCTCTCCTATCCCATATTTATACCTATAGCAATCAGTTTATTGTACAGAGCATGACATATTAATGATGGTTTAAGAAGTGAGTCTAAAACAACATACAGATGCCCCTACATGTCTTCCAATTTTGCTATTTCTCTTTGCATCTGTCTGTAAATCTGTCTGTTCACCCCACCTTCTTCCCATAAATTTTTAGTGTGCTTCAATAGTGTTATTTTAATGTTGGGAAGTAGTAGTGTCTTTGTGACATTATAACCTAATGCTTAAATGTGTAAAGACATTTTGTTAACAATGTCATGGGTTCTGTTCTAGTCATTAGCTAAGTTTTGACTATTTTTGATTTGGTAATTTAGGTGTACTTGTTGGCTACATATTGTTGTGAGGCACCAGTATCCATCATCATTGATAATTTACTTTGTCCCTGCCTCTGTAACATCCTGACAGGATATTTTCTCCCTTCTATATCATTATTCTTTCACCTCTTCATTTCAGCAATATTTGGCACCAGGCATCAAATACAATTAATGCTAAGTGGAAGTACAATGATTATAGCAATATCTTTGAATTTCATTGCCTTCATCCACAGTACTCTGTCTCACTTTGCACTGCTGTGCTAAGCTATGTTCATTCCGTTTTCTGCAAATTGAAACAAAGTAAAGAATTGGATGTGCAGATTACAGTAGTCAATAGGGTAATAAAGACAATACCAAAGAACAAAGTAAAAATGAAAAAGCAGCAAACCAAAGACCAGGAAGGAACCGGACCACAAAACTTATAAGCTTTCGTTCATTTAATAAAACACCACAAACTTCATCAGAATAATATAATTATTTATTATTATAAAATGTATATTAATTAATAATTATTCTGATGAAGTTCATGGTATTTTATTAAATGAATGAAAGCTTATAAGTTTTGTGGTCCGGTTCTTTCCTGGTCTTTGGTTTGCTGCTTTTTCATTTTTACTTGATTAAGACAATACATACATTCATGTTTGTTGAAATCTGCTGTAAAGTATTCATTTTCACAAATATGAGTTTCTACATATTATGCTAAGATAACACTCAAATGTAAATTACTTCATTGGAATGCTGAAAATGTTTGGCTACATATAGATTATGACATATTTCATGATGTTTTGTCTGACTACTCTTATATTGGTTAATCCCCTTTACTTAACACATCATTATCCTACTGCTACAGTAATCTAGCCTGCCACTTTTGTGAATGCTGTTTTGTAAAGATCTTTAAGCAGAAGTTGGCATAGAGCAACGCAGAGTACTGCTAACAACTATTGTAAGTTCAGTGCTTTAAATTATGGTTGCATATGTGCTAACACTTTCCAATCAGCCATGCAAAACAGCTTACTGGCACTGCACTTAAACAGTACATGAAAAAAACAAGTGGAGAACAAAGAATCATAATTTTCTGTTGCACAAAGTTTGCATCTCTTTATTATTATTGCCCAAAGATGATCATGAATGTTGAATGATGTCAACTCATCTAATTGATTTGTGTTAAGTAATGTGTCTGATCTACAGTGTTTACGGTTACATAGTGTTACCAGCTTGGTCAGCCTACTCTCACAAAATCCATCACCATCATTCTGCAGTGCACTGTCCTATGTAAAACTTGTATGTTTGTCTTGCCAATGCACATAGTGCAAGTATGAGACAATACAAGTGAAACATCATGCCCACATAATGTCATAAATATTTTTGATTGATAATCCAGTGGTGTGCAGTAGTCAATGTGTATGTCAATGTGTATGTCATCCCATTATATGGAACATGTTAATGCCCATCAGAGTAATGCAATATACAGTAAGGGCAGTGGTTACATTGCATTATAATGCTTTCTATAGTGTGTAAACTAGAAAAGTTAGAGTTTCAATACCAAAGATGGAAGACATGTGTGTGTTTGTGTGTGTGTGTGTGTGTGTGTGTGTGTGTGTGTGTGTGTGTGTGTGTGTTTGTGTGTACTCAACTCCCTTATTCTGATTTTTACAGTAGCATCCTCTCTGAAACACACTGATGAAGTCATCCTGGCACAGGTGCACTCGCCGCCCTCCTTGTCAAACTTCTCCTGTGCACTTGTAACTAATAGAGCGATTTCTAGATTGTACAACCTAGACAGGTAGGAGGTTTAATATCCAACATGAAGACTGTCTGTGTGTGAGACTGTATGCAGTACTGGGTGGTTTATCCACTTCTCAAAGGATAAACACATTTAAATGTTTTCACAAATCCCTTATCCCTATTTTTACAGTAACATCCTCTCTGACAGACGTTGATAAGGTCTTCCTGACAGAAGTGCAATCTATCCCTTCAGAGTCAAACTTTGACTCTAGCACTAGTGAGTACTACATTACTCTCTAGACTGTGTAAACTAGAGAGGTAGAAGGTTCAATACCTGTCATGGAAAACATCTGTGTGGGTGTGTGTGTGTGTGTGTGTGTGTGTGTGTGTGTGTGTGTGTGTGTGTGTGTGTGTGTGTGTGTGTGTGTGTGTGTGTGTGTGTGTGTGTGTGGTGATTATGTCTCCATTTACCTTAGAGAGCATGTATTTAAATGTGTACACAGCTTCCTTCTAACAACTTTTACTGAGAACCCCTCCTGCATGAAACACAATGATGACATCATTCTGACAAAAGTGCAATCTCTCCCATGATAGTCAAACTTCTCCTATGGAACTTGTGACTAATACAGTACTGTTTAGAATGTGCATCCTAGATGGGTAGGAGGTTCAATACCAAACATGATATAATTGTGTGTGTGTGTGTGTGTGTGTGTGTGTGTGTGTGTGTGTGTGTGTGTGTGTGTGTGTGTGTGTGTGTGTGTGTGAGGTTTTTTGCAGTTAGGTGAGGTTGTGCTCTTTCAACCTTTACTTTGGATATATTTTTTAAACTCAAAGATGACTTCACCATCCACAAAGCCACCCTTCACATTTACAACTTCATTGCTTCACAAGGATTTAGCCATGCATGTTGTTTGTAATGTAATGATTACAAATTTCTATGCATTTCATAAAGAAAACTTTGCTTTTTATGCAATACAATGTCCACAAATTTGTAAATGTATACTTCAAATAACAGTGCAATGAGTTTAAAGATAGCAATTTAATGTTTTTAGAGGGAAAGTGATGCAAACACTTGTTAAGTGGGCTGGGGGGAGAATGTTTCCATTCTTCAAATTGCAGGTGTTTTGTGTGGCAACAGTCAGAACACACAATTACATTATATTGTCTGCCTACACTCCTGGTTCAACACACTGATGAGGTCATTGTTTTGCAAGTAAACTGAAGCTATTTGAATGTCAGAGCTCTCCTGTGGTGCCCGCATGTCTTACACTCTTCTCTATAATGTGTTACTAGATAAGTAGGATCATCAAATACAGCAGTGCATAACAGCTAAACATATTTGTAGTGGCAAATTTTACAAGCCCTAATTGGCTGTGAAGACAGTGTTAGCAGGTAGATCCCCTTGGGAATACACTGCTGATATCCTCCCATCATAGAGGGTGTGTATCTCAGTTTTAGTCATTATTTTCCTGTGACACTGGCTGCGGATAGTATGTTGTATAGATGCTGTAAGTGGATATGTAGGTGGTTTAAGTCCCTCACTGCTTCAATAGTGTGACAATTATTAACATCATAGCCACCTCATAAACACCTTTTTTGTGTCTTTCAAATTATGAGATTGAATTAAACTGGCATTCTGAGGATTTGGTTGGGTGGCCTAATGGTTAAGGCATTTGCCTTACAAACACAAGGTGCAGGGTTTGAGTCTCACAAGGGACAATTGGCTAGGCTTAAAATGGCTCACAAGGGCAGTTAGCCTAGTACGAACCTATGAACTAGCAAGTTCTAGCATCACCAGTGAAAGTAATTTTTGTCCAAACAATGATTACATACTGCTAACATACATGCAGTATGTCACATTTGGAGCATATATTCTCCTGTGGTGCATTACTTTTATAGTGTGCTTTGTACATTGTGTTACTACCTATGTAAGATGTTATAACTCAGATGTGTGTCTTTCACCCTCATACTGTGTTTACTGTTCTGCAAAGAAATATATACAATGCATAGCTGTAGAGTGTTATTGTGCACTTCAGATACTTTTTGTATAAACATCCAGTTAATAAACAGCGGTTCATCCATTTAATTGTGCATCATCTCAGTTGCACCTCAACATGGTCATGTGGTGCTTATAATTCAAGCAATGATGTTTAGGTTGTGATCTTTGGTAGTTATTTGATATCTATCCATTAGACTATATCATGTCAGTGATATTCTGACTGCTTATGTCACTAATACTGTCATCAAACACAGTGGCATTGTATACATGTAGAGGATGATCCCTCTTACTAAATGCTAGGACAATTTGTTACATATCAATGTTTTTATTCAGAATAATGATGGCATTTGTTTTTATTTTCCTTATATAGCATATGTAGGAAGTGCTATCGTCTGGTATAAGGGAATGAAACAACATGATGTCTGTTGTTGACGTACTACAGCAGTTGCACACATGTCCCTTGCAGAAAAAAAAAAACATGATGTAATGCCTTCACACAGTCACATATCTCGCAATTGCACTAACATTTCGAAAGTGGTTCATTCATCTTGTAAAATATCATGTATTGTCTGCTGTCAAATGCCCATGCGTTCAACATGCACATTCAGTGCATGCTAACATTGTCGTGCCTTATACTGTAATGCATGAATGACATGTATCACAGTTATAATGTGTCCATTTACATTGTGAGAGTCTTCCACAATCTCTTTCCTGTCAGTGATTGTTTACCACACAAACATATGATGTAATACGTTAGCACAATACACACACACACACACACACACACACACACACACACACACACACACACACACACACACACACACACACACACACACACATTCAATTCAGTTATGTATGACAGTCTCCTTTGCTATCTCTTGTGGCACATGCTGTCAATACAGGGGTCTGCTGAGAACACTACTAGGGAATAGGGATGTCAGATCAGACAACAGTAGCAACACACCACACAACACAAGGGCTTTTTTTTTGCTTTTTTCATATTTAGGTCACCAATTGACCTCACCAATACACCTTGAATGCACACCCTTCAGGGTGGGCTTCCTTATATGACTGACATGCATATGTGTGTGACACCCATGATTGTTATGCATCTCTCTGGTATCTGTTCATGCGTGTGTTCTAAAAAGATATGATGCAAATGTTTCATAGGCCATTCCTTGCTCATATGCATTACCCATTCACAAGATAATTATGTTCTATTGCATGTCTTCCTCCAGATATGTGTTAAATACTGCAATTGTTATGTGTGACTCCATAAATATCTCTTACTGTATGACATGCAACAAGAACATCAAGAATTGGGATTGGTTCTTTGTTACAATACTATCTATTGTTCTGCTGTTGTTGAATT
The DNA here is from genome assembly GCF_019279795.1 of Protopterus annectens. NCBI lineage: Eukaryota > Metazoa > Chordata > Ceratodontiformes > Protopteridae > Protopterus > Protopterus annectens. The sequence continues at coordinate 232,908,331 of NC_056729.1, read as the reverse complement.
GCTTTTCTGTTACTGTTCCCTGTAATTGTACGTGAGCATGCCTAGTATTACTATTTCAGTTAAGTTTGCAAATCAGCAATGACAAAACTGGACTCCTTTGTCATCCTCTCATACTTGTGCATGCTGTTTGTTATTAGACTGGCATGCAGCATTTGCATAATCATGCAACACTTGCTTGCATATTACATGCTCGTATTTGATAACCCCCTTTGCTATTGGTGCCACTGTCATTTCTTTGCATAAACATGTTCATTTATGAGTTGCCTGACATTACAGCTTTTGTCCTTGTATATACATGGTGAAATGGGTAATACAGTAGCGCTGTCAGCTTGCATACATCAGTTCCCTGTATATACATACTTATATGCAATAACTGTAGTCCATGAATTCATCCTATAACATATCTTCTCTCCTTGCTGTTATCTCACGTCGGCATGTAATTAACATGTATATCACATGTTTACTCCTCTTTGTTACATTGCAGCTTTATGTCTCTATGGCATGCTTAATTAGTATGTCCATTATTATATAAATGCATAATTGTGGGATCAACAGTCACACTAATTATTATTACATCAATATTGCAGGTTTTTGTGAATAATGCTTCTTACACATTTTTGTAACATTTGCTTGTGGTTTGTTAATGCACTTTAGAGATTTCACCTGTCCAGCATTACTAAATCATTATAACACATTTTGTGTAACAGTTCCCCCATTTCATTTCCCCTCACTCTTTATTGTTTCCCAGTACTTGCCTTTAATATGTGTAAACTGCTGCTCATGCTCATATCTGAGTATTGCCTATATAGAATCCATTTTGTTTACCTTGTGTGCTGCTGCAAGCACCTCTCTGTGGCTGTGAACACTAATGTTGGCCATGGAAAGGTGCTTGCAATTATGTAGGCATGATGAGCAGCATCCATATTCAATAAGCACTGCTGCTCATCATGCTAACATGTGTAAATCATGTAGGCTTTGCATGAAGCCTACGTGGTTATTAATGAATCCCAGGGATATTTTCTTTTCTCTTCAACTGCACTGAAGGTATATTTCCACATACCCTTTATAAGGTAGGGTTGGTAAGATTATAAAAGTTGTTTTGGCATGAAAACCTAAATGTTCCTTAATTCTGACTATAAGGTTATAATAATTGTTTTTGTCTGTAAGCGGAAGGTTATATTTTAGCTATGCCTACCCAGGATGAAGTATTTTTTCCAATGCTGTGGACATGAGATGATTTTCCCAAGCCCTTCTTTCCCATTCTTGCAAACCAGTTTTGTCTAAACAAGTGATAAGTGGGCCATCCTCTGTTAGATTGTGTTCCAATTTCATCATAGTCATCTCAATTAGGGAACAAGCTAAATATCTTGGCAATGTTTGAAAGTTTCTCTAATGCTACCACATCAGTGGTCATTGCTTCTAACAACCCTGTTTAACTCAAATAATATGTGACTCAGACTATCTTCTCTTCTTAATTCCATTAAAAACAATTAACCCAGCTGTTAACAATATAAATTATATTTTATTTTTCATTATGTATTATAGCGTGACTCGAGCATATATCAACATGTATCAGTGAACTGTATTCCTCCTACAAGCTTTCCATTTTTCCAAATAAAAATGAAAGCAGCATTTGTAAGTATTTCTTAGAGATGTGCTTACCGGAAAAATCACAGATGTTGTGACTGGACATTGGACTTCCCTGTTGATGACTGATTTCGGAAGATCTAGCACACTTATTGGGGCCATATTAGAGAACATTCTTGAATATGACTTTGACACCCTTAACTTTGATAATTGTGGAAGCTACCCAAGCAGCCAATGTTTTTTATTGATTTTCTACTACATTAGATATCTAAAATTATCTTAAAGCACTGCCAAGGACTGCAGTCCTATGCAACGAGATTGAGATTTTCCACAGATTATTTTAAAACAGCAAATACGTAAAGATTTGTTTAGTGAAGAATAGTATCTGGTGACATCTTGCACACAGACATACTACTACAACACAGAAATTTGCATATGAACAGTGATTTGAATAGAATAATTTTCTTGCTGTCTCCTACCTATGCTTTGTTTTTTCTTACAATCCGAGGATATAAAGCTAAACTGAATGATAATGGTGCAAGGAAACATCACTGTTTTGTCCATGTTATTTCATTTTTATACGTGTTCCAACTCTTTATGTTATGGTCTTATTGTTTCTGTCATCTGTTAATGTAAACCATAACTTTGTCATGTATAGAAGACGATCCTAAGGGTTACTTGTAAAAGATTCACCAGACCAAACACCCTCAGTTACCAAGTAAATCTGTATACTCTGTCTCAAATAGACTGCTGTGCATTGATTTCTGTTGAGCATTCTGTGCCGTTAAGGACCCACATCTTCTTGATCTACACCTCCACAAAATAAATCACTCCACAAACACCCAAAGAATTTGAATCTTTGCCAACAAATAAATAAGACATGATGGAGTGAGGGAAACAGAGACAAATTTATTCCTCCATGTTTCAAACATTTCTGTAACAAAATTCCTTTACATACAAAATAGAATGCCATCCTTAGGTACTATAAAGCAAGCATTATTGATTGGAAGAGGTTGCATAAATCCATCCTAGGCTTGACTAGTTTACCTTGCTGGAGGCAGAAAGCACCCCATGAGGGTGGGAACTGGCAAGGTGATTATGGGCAATGAACTGACTCTGCCTTGTAACCAATATGAATCTATGAATCTATATTCTGTCAAATGACTTCTCTGCATCCATGTTGAGGACTGTAGATGTCAAACATTCTGCTAAGGCTAATGGAACTCCCTGCTGAACCACAGTAAAATTGTGTTCTACAGGTGTAGTATATATGAAACCTATCTAATTTTGATGCTGATGGAGGGTAGAGATATTATTGTTTTTAATATTCCAGTCCAGACAATAACATGCAATTTCTTATCAATATTATAAATAGGAAATAGATTACTGGGTATCTGTTTAGGCCTAAATTGGTGTATGAACCATTTTGTGTAGGCTATTTTTCATGATGCTAGATAAATCATTTTAGAGACTGATATCTACTTAGCAATCACATTAAGTGTTCATACTTTTTTTTACGTAGACGTTTATAAATCTCCACTGACAATCCATCTGGCCTGATAGCCATTACTGTCTTCAACATTTTTATTACAAAGTCCTGGTCTACATTAGGGAAAGGGAATGACTACTTCTTCAGCTAGGTTAATTGGCCAAATGAATAAATATAGCCCATTAAAATATTTACAATATTTGTTTTGGGGGTTAAATGTCAGTGCTAATACTAATTCATGCATTCTTTAACCATATTTACAAAGTCTGAAGTTAGAGTTTTTACTGTTCCATATCAAGATATATTAAACTGGCAACCTGTCTCTCTTGTGTACAGGGATAAAGCACAAAGTAATCCATAAATGACCCATGCTTGAGAATTGATAGATAAAATTAAAAGAGAGGGGCAGGGACTGAGACTGAGTGGCATTTGTCAGATCACCTATCCCAAGCTTAGGGGGGTGTTTTTTTCCTGCTCCCAGGCCACTGCACAGGATTGTAGGATGAAACTGACAACATATGAGTCAAAGCGGATCTGTACCATAGGGAAGCCAGGGCATTCTGCTTGCATGAGCTCATGTATGATCACTCCCAGACGGTACTAGATAACCCTCAGCCACAATGGGGAATGGTTAAGTCTGAGATGGGGGTGGGTGTTACATATAAATTAGAAGGCCAGCCCACTCCTGAACTCTCGTGTCTCACCTCTAAGGGCAGCAAATGTGCCAATAAGGTTTTCACATTAAGTAGGCCACAAAAGAACCATAGGGCTTTAACCTTGCCAAGAGAATGAATAGGACTAGATCTCATTCAACAGGATAAAAAAATTTGCCAGATGGAGTAGGAAGGGGAGTCAGTGGATGAGGTCATGCAAGCAGAAAAGATATGAATTAAACAGCAACACATTTCTACAAATTTATTTAAGTCTCTTTGATAAAATAAATAGCCTTTTTCTCCTTTTCAGAAAGTAATTTTTAATAGAAAGTCCATTGCCAAAATATATGTAATCTATTAACTGCTAAAGCCTAGTGTTTTATTTGTATATTTATTTGCTTCTTTGTTTGTCTGTCTGTTTATTTTTTGTTTATTTTTGATGTCAGCATTTACATCAGTGTATAATTGTGATCCATTCAACACCAGGAAACCTACAGATTGCATAATTGTATAGAGTCACAGTTTTATAATTAGTGCTAGGTAGGCAATTTGAATAAACATGTATTGCCTGTCCAAACATCCTACAAAGGATAGCCAGTAGATTTACCACTGTTTTTGGTAAGGGCCATACTACTAATCCCTAGGGTAAATTTGTGTAAAACCCTCCATTCATCATGGCGTAACTTGAATTAGGCTAAAATGATAACATACCGGGAAAGTACAATTGTGTAACTTGAACTTACCATAACTCTTTCCAAAAACCCATAGAAGAAGCCAAAGTCCTTGTAGAATGGTTCTTGACTCTGCCTGGAATAGATTTGACATGGTAAGTATAAGAAAAGGTCATAGCTTTAGACAGCCATTTGGAAAAAGTCTGTTTTGACACACTGGTTATCCCCTCTTCTTACCTTCATGAGAAATAAACAATTGATCAAATTATCTGAAAACTTTAGTTCTGTCAAGACAGAACCTGAGTTGTCTCTGGACATCCGAGGTATGGAGTATCCTTTCTCACTCATTTTTGGGTTCAGGGAAGAAAATGGGGAGATGGATAGTTTGACTTAAAGTAAACTTGGTTAACACTTTAGGCATAAAAAAGGATTAGTTCTCAAAGAAACCCTAATATTGTGGAAAATGAAGTAGGGTTGATTCGCCATAAGAGCTTGCAATTTAGATACCCTTCTTTCAAAGGTCAGAGAAATTGATAAACCCATTTTCCATGTTAAGAACCTCAAGTATACCAAATTATTTGTTTCAAATGTGCTACTGCTAGTTTCTCTAAAACAAAATTAACATCCCAAGAAGAGGTCACTGGTGTACTTGGAGGTCTCTTATGCAAACCCCCTTTCAAGGACATTTTGATATGCAACTGCTTTGAAAGAAGAGGCTCCATGGGCAGATATGTTGAAATGGACAATAAGTGAACCCTGATACAGGAATAAGAAGGCCCATAGGATAGTAACTCACACAAATAATGTAAAACCAGAGAACAACTAACCCTGAACTGGTGGTGGTTATGTTGTTGGCACCAACAAGGAAAATCTTTTCCATTTGCTAATATATGATTTTCTAGTAGCAGGCTTTCTTGTCTCCATTAATATCTGATGCATGTCCTCCAAAAACAAGTGCCTAAAAGGAATTAAGACTCTATCATCCAGGCAGACAGTTGGAAGATGATTGACCCTGGGGTGTGTCAAACTCCCCTGTTCCTCTTTGAGTAGATCCATTCTGTGAGGAATCTTGTGGTAATTGCCAAAAGAAGGGAAAACTATGGTTGCCTGGGCCAGAAGGGAGTCACCACAATGATCCTGAGAGATTCCTTCTGAATCTTCAGAAGTACCATGGATATTATTGGACAGGGTAGAAAGGCATACAGGAACATTCCTGTCCAAAGAAAAGAAGAAACATTTGTCTTTCAGGCCTTCTTGAATGAATTCCTGGAATAAAATTTTGCCAGTTGATCATTCAGAGAGGAGGCAAAGAGATCTTTTTGTGGAACTCTCCACAGATAGATCAAATCTTGGAAGGCTACTGGATCTAGTTTCCTTTCATGAGGATCTGCCCTGGTCCTGCACAGTTTGTCTGCCAAACAGTTTTGCTCTAACAGAATGTAGGATGCCTGTAGAGTGAGATTATGCTGTGAAGCTATATCCCAAGGTAACATGGCTAGTGTAAGAAGAGAGGACAACCTGGTTCCTCCATGCTTGCTGATGCACCACATCACTGTTGCACTGCCTGTAACCATTTGAAGATATCCCAGGGACCAAAGATGGTTTAGAGAATTGAGTGCCTTATTAGATCAAGCATCTCCTTTATATTACATGCTTGCATCTGTTTGTCTCCACACACTCTGAATTTTTATCTCTCCTGAAACTGCTCCCCAAGCAAAGCCTGAAGCATCTGTGCTGACTGACTGCTTTGGAGCTGGGAGGGAGATGGGAAGATCTATTTTTGTTTTCCTGTGGAAGAAAAGCTCTTTGAAATGACATGTCTAATTAACATCCTAGAAACACAATCCTTTGTGAAGGTGTCAAGAAAGACTTTTCTATGTTCTCATGGAATCTCAGCCTCATCTAGAGATCTCTCACCAAAGAAAGAGATCCTGACAGTTTGAAAAAAAAGACTGCAAAGATAAGAAAGTCATCTAAATATGGAAAAATTAGAATACCCTGAGCCTGCAGTAAGCTATGTCTGGAGCTAGACACTTTGTGAAAACTCTTGATGTAGTGGATAGTCCAAAGGGTAAGGCAGAGAAGTGATAATGTGACCTGGACACAAAACCTTAAGGAACACCTGAAGTCTGGATGAGTAGAAATGTGATGATAACTATTTTTTAAGTCTAGGTTTTACCGGTAAACTTGAAAGAGGAAGAAGAGGCAATAGGTAGTGAAGTGACATTATTTTGAATTTGGGCACTATCACAGACAGGTTTTGGAAAGAAAGATCCATAACTGATCTCGAAGCATTCTTTTCCTTTGAGACTAGGAACATCCTTGAGTGAAACCCCTTTCACACCTGGCAAGGAGAAATTGGTTCTATCACTCCTTAGACATCATGTGATGAAGAACAGGTGGGAACAAAACTGTCTGGTCCACATTTTGAGAAATGACCCCCCCCCCCCCCCCCGGAAACTAGGAATTTCCTCCCATTGCCATCTGTAACCCTGGCGAATGATTTTTCAGAACCCATATGTCTGAAACAATCTGTTGCTAAAGAGAAAATGTAGAGTCAGACTTTCTGAAAGAGAAAGAAGGCCAAGGTGAGAGAGGGTCAGAAAGTCTCTTGAACAATGATTCTGGTTTGTTGGGTATACTTGGTTTTGGTAAGTTTGAGATTTCTTTTGGTACCTCCTTGTCACTTTTTTTCTTAAACGTCTATTTACCTGAATTCTGCTGAGACTGTTTATTCTGCTTTTTTTGGCAAAATTGGTTGAGGAGAAAGAAAAATCCCTTGAACAATTTGGAAAAGGAGAGCTGAAAAATCTTAAAGATTCCATAGATCAGCTTGCCCCTTTCATCACAGTTTTTGATCACCTTTTCAGCAGTGGGTCCAAGCAGTAAACCTCTATCTAAGGAAGAATTTAAAATCACATTTTTTAAATCACCTGAGAAGTTCTGAGAATGCAACAAAGCAAACCTTCTTAAAACAGTACCAATGGCCATAGCCCTAGAGGGAGTAGCAACAGAATCATACACACACAGCAAATAATGAACAGTGAACTGTGCAGTGGAAGAAAAAAGTTATTTAAAGCAGTTTTTTTTTTCTTCACAAGAAGAAACTGTAGATAAAATATTCATCATACTTTTGCAGTATGTAAGACAAACTTTAGCAGATGAGATTGACAATTTTCAAAATATGAAAACCAAAGTTGCAAAAGTATTCACTTGTTTCCATGCCTATCAGTAAATTTTCCCATCCATATTAGAAAGAACAGGATTGAAATTAACTAAGTGCTTAGCAGCAATGGTGTCAACTACAGTTATACCTGCTGGTTCAGTTTAGGAACAGTGTATATACATTTAAAAGACTGAGAAACTTTATGCAGCCTATGTGCCTGTTTAGAGACAGCTGACTGACTCTCATGAAAATTGCAGGCAATAAAACACACATCCTCTAAAGCAGACAGGACAGGAGGAATGGATGTAGGCACCGAAAAATCCTTCTGTAAAAACTCATAGTATAGAATGAAAAACCTCAGTGTTCTCCCATGAAAACACTGGGACACTCTAGCAATAGTTTCATTGAAAGAGAACCCCCCCCCCGGGACAATCAGAAAGAGAGCTTTTTTCTGAGCTTGAATAAGAATTCTGATGACAAAACTGTGAGTCCATCCCTGCATCGTCTGTTCAGATTCAGAATCGTGGATTTCTTCAGGAAAAGAGGTATCCCTCTTTCTTTTACCAGAAACTACTCTATAAGAAGGATCAATAGCCTGAATTGAACCCTGATCCTGCCCCAGTTAACTACAGCTATCTAAAGAAATCTGAGGAGGATTAAATACATATTTGGTTTTTTGTTTCTTCTTGACATGAAAAATGGGAACAACCATGTGGAAGCAGCATTCTGACATAACACAGAAACCTTCCCTGTTCCCTCTCCTAGAGCCAACACGAGTGGCTCTCCCTTGATCATTGACGGGAGTCTAATAGATGCAGAAAACATAGCTAATTCTTGGTCCGTAGTGGCTGTAGGTGCTATACCAGAGGGATTTGTGGTAAAAGATTAGTGGTCTGAGGTACAACAAATAGCCACAGTAGAGTCACCCACTTGCAGCTGAAGCAAATTGCTAGCCTTTTGTGGTGGCATGAGCTGCTTGCTTAACTTTTTTTCTTTTTGTGTCGCTAAGAAGAATTGTCCATCAGACTGACAATCTGTTCCATGATCAACCCGAAAATGGTGCCTCATTCCTGGGGAAGACAAGCACTAAATGCTAGTAAAACTACCAGTCCACAGAAGTTACTTTTTTGACAGAAACAATACAGTAAAAAGCATTGTCAAACACTATGACAGCCCCACAATGGAAAGTCAAACACAATTCCTCCACATAAAATTTATCAGTTAGTTTACACTACTTTAAAAATGACAGAAAAAAACAAGTACTCCATTTAAAAGTACATTACAGTTTTTAGACAGTCCACTAAAACAAAACACTGCTAGATTTAAAATAACTTTCTGAAGTGGAAAATAATAACACATAAGTAACTATAAGAAAATGGAAGCTTTCTTTTGCCCAAAGGGAACTTATCTGATAGGCAAAGGAAAGTACAAGCCAACCATCAATACCCAAAAGTCTCACAGGAGCATGCTCTTTGGTAGCAGTAAAGCTCTGAAGGGCTTTGCTCATAAACTTTCCTTTAGTCAGCTCATCTTGAGATACTTGACAGTTTGATTGTATGGAAGGTGCCCTGAAGCTTTTGAAGCTGGAGAGGTAGTATATTCATGGCAGTATATAACCCACATAGCTAAGGCTACTGCGTAAGTGATCAATACAAAGAATATATAAATACATTACTGCTATTACTACTTGTAATAATATAAAGGAATCCCTATCAACATGCTCATTTATCATGAGTTGCTCCAATTGTCATTAGTTAGGTGAGCAAAGTTCTCAGAGATAAGAGTCTATGGTAGTTAATATCAACTGCCAATGGCCATAAGAGATGTGGATGCCACCCCTGGAGTGAATTTAGCGTCACCCATCTGTTGATCCAGGTTGAGTTTGAAGAGGGTCAGGGAGGAGCTCTGTTTCACATGAACTGGGAACTTGTTCCAGAGAAGTGCCAGTCTCTGGGAGATGAATCTATCTCTCCAGCATGATCTGTTCATGTCACAGGCTAGATTAAGATTCCTGAAGTGAGTGACCCTCGTGCAATTTGATTTGTGAATGTGTAGCATTTCCATTAGGGCAGGGTCAAAGACTGCCCTGTAGCCCAGGCACAGGTTGCCTCCTAACAGCCTGTAGGAGATAGAGAACAATGACAGGGCTTTCAGTCTTTCTGCATAGGTCTTGTTTTCGGTGCCCTGTATTTCCTGCGTGAGAAACCTCTGGGGTCTCTCCAGCTATTGTAGGTGTCTGGTGAGGCACATGCAAAAGGGAGGATTGTACTCAATTATTTATCTGATGAGGAAAAAAGTATAATGGAAGTATAACATCCTTAGATCTAGATGTGATGCCTTTATATATGAGATGTACCACATAGAAGACTTTTATTACCACTGTGGAAAATTGGTGGTCGAAGTTCAGATTGCTATCAAGTTGTGTACTAACAACACATACCACTGGTTCTATACCTAGGGGGCTGCTGTCTATAGTGTAATTAGCAGGGAAGTTAGCTTTTCCAAAGGAAATAATAATGCATTTTTTTGTGTTTAGCTTTAATCTATGGCTTTGGTACCAATTATTTATCTGTATTAACCCTTTTTGTAGTATGTTAACATCATCGTTGGGGGACTCCGTGATTGCACCTAATTTGCAATCATCCTCGAACTTGGTCAGCCACATGCTGTACTGTTTTGCCTGAACTTCTGAAAAATAAATTGCAAACAGTAGAGGGCCCAGCACAAAACACTGTGGTATGCCCACTGTTGGCTGGTCTTCTGAGAGAGGTGGTCACCTACTTTGACAGTATGTGTCCTGTTGGTGAGCCAGTTTGCTACCCATCTACTAACATAAGGTTCATTTCCTAGTTGGGAGAATTTCCCTATAATACCTGAGTGAGGGATTGTGTCAAATGTCTTGGTCATGTAAAGGTAGGCAATCTTTCTGTTATCCAGGGCTTTGGTGATTTTCTCAAAAAAGTCAACCAGATTTAACAAGTATGATCTACCATCAACAAATCCATACTGGGTTGGGTCTAGAGTTTGGAAAGTGCCTATGGTCTTGTTGATAAGGTCCATAATGCTTCTTTCTATGGCCTTGCAGTTGAGGCTAGTTAGGCTTATGGGTCTATAGTTCCCAGGGTTGGTTGATGCCCCTCCTCCCCACTTTATGCAGAGGGATTACTGTTGCTGTCCTCCATTTTGCCAGAACATAGTCAGTTCTCAGGCTGTGGTTAAAGATGGAATAAATTAGGTCTGCTAGGTTATGTTCTAGTTTGTTTAAAAGGTGACCTGGGAATTTATCTAGTCCCATTGATGCCATGTGTCTGGCCTTGGAGAGCACAGATATGATCTGTTCTCTTGAGATAATAGGCTGAGGAATGGTGGTAGATATAATTTGCGGTATGGCTGGTGGGGACGGGGGTGGGGTGAAGTTTACACCATATCTGTCAGATAGCAGATTGGCTATCTCCTCCGGCAGAGTATGGGTAGTGCCATCCACTACCAGTTTGGCACATAGCTAGGCACTGGATTTCAGATTTTGGATATAGTTAACGAATGCCTTGTGATTATCTTTAGTTATGGATGCTATTTTGCTTTGTAATTATCTTTGGAGGACTTGACAAGATTTCTGATTTGCTTGTTTAAGCTGTAGAGGGAATTCTTCCTCTCCTGAGTCAGTTCCCTCTTGTTCTTGACATTAGTTTCTTCCTCTTGTTGTATAGCCTGTTTATTCCAGGGGTCCACCAGGCTAGCTTGTTTTTTCAGGAAGACCTGGCTTTGGTCTGGTCAGGTACAGCCGAATCTATACAACTGTTTAAGTGGTTATACAGAGGAGTGGTGTACAACTGTGCATAGGAGTCCATGTTATGTATTATTGAGTGGGCATTGAAACTTCTTATACCACCACTTAGTAGGAGGTAATTTGTTTTGGAAAACTTTTTTAAGCTTTTTTGTACTTGATGGAGTATCAGGCCTTATAATTACATAGAGCAAGACTGACTTACAATCTGATTTTATGAAGGAGGGACTCACATAGGAGGGAGTGCAGTGCTCCCCTATGATAGTGAGTACTATGTCCAGGACATTTGAACCCCTTGAGAAAGTGCTGACTATCTGTTCCAGAGCATTTGTATTAATAAAGTCCAAGAGCCTCTGAGCCAGCATGTTTGTGGTTGTTTATTGATCGTTTATGTTTCCAGTTGATGGAAGGATAGTAAAAGTCACCCATGACATGGCTGAATGGCAAGTGATTCCAGTAAGTCCGGGTATATGACATGTTTTTTGTGGTTCATGGTTGGGGACCTATAGGTAGCAATGATGTGGTAGAATGTTTTGTCTATAGTTAATCGGACATGGAGTAGTTCAAGAGAGGCGTAGTCAGCTGGAGTGTTTTCTGCAGCTTTGAACCTTGTCTCTGTGACCACACAGATGCCAGCATCTTCCAAGGTGAGGAGTGCTTTCAGGGTGTGCAATTTCCTGTTTAGACTCCTAGCTTTAAGCTACAGAACCTTGAGTTTATCAAGAGAGGATTTCACCATGTCAGGAGGTTGGTTGTTTTGACACTGACTAAAAAGGTACAGTGGGGTAGATAATGTCTTTGCCAGTATCCAAAATCCTTGAGTAGACAGGTCCAGACCATCTCTAGCAAAGCAGTGTGGCCAGTCGGCCATGTATGCCCAGACTGACAGATATTGGATCCTCCTGGGCTGATACCAAAAAGCAAAGCCAATTGTTAAAGTCAATCATTTTTTGCTTATATTGTGACATCATCCTTGGTGAAGGTAGAATGCTGCTTAGGGTTAGGCTCATACCTGCCCGCAACACATAATCTGAAAACTTAGTCAAGTCTCTCTTTATATAGTCCAGAGATGTAAACCTCAAGTCATTCACCCAAACATGGACTATGACCGATTCATAATGGTACTTGTTGAGTGACTTGAGTGTTTGTATGACTTGACAGATCCTGTCACCTGGCAGACAGCTAAATGTAGCCCTCTCCTAATCCAGCCTGGTGAGGGGAACTTCCATATGTCTCACTATGGTGTCATCTATGACCAATACATAAGGTTTTGAGGTGTAACACCTTATGAGATTATTTGTTGAGAGACTGGTGTGTGTGCTTGTTATTATGTGTTGTGGTTGCTTTTTGCATTGCTGTGTATGCAAGTGGTTTCTATCTGGACGGTCTTTGATAACTTAGTAAGCTTCTAGTGAGTACCTCTGGATATGTGACTTTATCTGTCATGTCCTTATTTTGTATGGGAGATGATGTGTGTGTGTGCTGACTAACAGTTTTTTTTTGTTCAAGTAATTTTATTATTTTTTTTCAAGCAAAGTAATAATAAACTTTTACATTTCAAGCAAGAATAAATTATAATGAACTATTTACAAATGTACAAATGGCCTCAAACCAGGAATGCAATAAACAAAAGAAAAAAAAAGAAAAGGGAAAAACAAATTGAAATACACAAACAGCGAAAGTTACACACTATTAGAAAGAGTCATTTTACTTCTTCATCACTTAAGAAAGTAAATTTAATTATATTTTAAGTGTCTCAATAAGGGAAAGAACTTTCTCTCAAGGATTATTAACCCATTTCCTAGGAAAGATTCTCATTTCCTTTACTCTGATTTCCAGCAGTGCTACATCATTCAATAGGATTAAAAAAATCATTGAATGTTGGAGTGAAGGATGTCTTCCATTTCCTTGTGATGCATTTCTTAGAAACTGCCATTATAGTCCAAAGTAGATAAAGGTCTTTGTTTTTTGAAACAACAGTTTCATTTATATTCAGAAGAATTAGTGACTTTGACAAAATAAAGGAATCTGTAAAAATGGCTTACAGAAAATCACCAATATCTTCCCAGAATTTCTTGATATGAGTACATTAATGCATAATATGAGACCAATCAGCATTACATTTTGAGGAACATCTCCAGCAAGTTATGTCATTAGAATTGGAGAATCTAGCAATTTTGTGAGGTGTACAGAAAGCTCTATGCAAAAGTTTCCATGAAAAAAAATCTTCCAAATTTGTATATTAGAGGTTAATTTAATAGAATATAATAGACTGGCTTTATTCTCATTTGATGACAAAAATGGATATTCTTTAGTGATAAAGTTCCAGAACTTCTGAATAGGACTGGTCTTGTAATTTATAATACTTTTATAAAGGTTTGAGGTTAAATTTGTCCAATTAAAGTCCCTGTAAATTACTTCATGTAAAAAATATATGAGTTTAGGAATGGAAGCAAAGGTAGAACTATTTATTGTTCTGCATAAATCTTGTGCAAAGGGAAGAAACCATTAAGAGCTAACCAATCAGAATTTGATAAGTCAAATGTATTAATTAACTCCCTTACATCCATGACTATCAAGCTTTCCATACATTGGAACCAACAAGTAAAACTTTTTGCTTCCTAAGAATTAAGAGTATTTGAAGGAATTTTATTGAAGACATTTTTTGTAATTTTAAAAGGAATTAATAACTGCAACTATAGTTTAATACCAACGTTATTATTTACGAAACTTTGGAAAATATTGTAAATATAATTTATATAGTTTAGATTTGTGGGTTTAGTAGAACTGTATTGCAAATTAACACAAATAATATGCCAGCATTTATTTGTATGTTCATCTAATCGTGTGTTTTGTGTCAATTTACTTTAATTTAGGAATATAGTAGTATGTAAAGTTTTCCATGCAGAAGAATATTTTGGATCAAACCAATTTATTACTGTTTTGAAAATAGAAGCTTTAATATAAGATTCTAAATCAGGGAAATTAATTCCTCCCATTTCCCAAGGTCTGATATGATTTAAAAAAGCTTATCTATTCTTTTTTGGGTACCAAAGACAATTTATAAGAATCTTTACTGGGGTTTATAGGGATAGCTAGTGCAATGTAACTTACCTTTGGGAATAAAATCATATTTATTAGCTGCAATCTGTCTTCAAATGTTAAATACAATTTATTCCATTTCCCAACTAGTAATTTTAGGGTATTTACAATATTACTATAGTTGGTAGATAAAGTTAAATCTAAGTTTTCACATAAAACAATCTCCAGATATTTTAGTGAGGTGACCAGCTTCGCAATTATTTGGTTTATGTTGATATTAGAGTTGTTTATTTTATTTAACAATATATGATTTGATTTATAACTATTGACTTTTAAACCTGAGATATGATAGAACTTTTCAACTAGTAAGTTTAGTTCATGAAGCAATTCTTCTTAATTAACTAAGGTGAGTAGTATATCGTCTGCAAAGAGAATTATTTTGGAATTAAATTGATCAAAGAAGTTAATGCCTTTAATTTTGGGGTTAAAACAAATTGCTGAAGAAAAAAGTTCTATTGCTAATGCAAACAACATTGGGGACATAGGACACCCCTGTTTGGTACCCATAGTAATTTCAATAGTCTCAGGTGTAAATGGGCCTAATTTTACATTGGCCAAATTGTCTTTATAAATATTTTTTATTAAAGTAATGAATTGTATAGGGAAACCATACATTTGTAGTATTTTAAAAAGATAATCCCAATTTAGTGAATCAAAGGCTTTTTCAATGTCTAAAGTGACTATTAGGGCCTCAAGTTTATCTCTATTTAAAATGTCTATGATGGTTAAAATTCTTTGAATGTTATCATGGGTGTGTCTATTGTGAATAAAACCAGTTTGGTCATCACTTATGACATGAATGAGTTATTTTTTTAATTCTATTAACCAAAATAGACATAAGAATTTTATAGTCATTATTAAGGAGTGAAATTGGTCTATATGAACTGCATAAGTTGGGATTTTTATTTTCTTTTAATATAGGGGTGATCACAGAATATCTCCATGAAGGTGGAATTGTGCCTTGAGAATATGTTTCATTTAGTGCTTTTTGCATAATTGTTGTAGCAGAAGCTGGAAATACTTTATAAATTTCCATAATTATTCCATCAATGTCTGGAGCCTTTGTACTTTTACTTTCCTTAATGTTTTCATTAATTTCTTTAAAAGTGATTTGTTTTTGAATGTTTAGAATTAATCTTTCTGGTATTTTATTTATATTTGAGGTGTCCAGGCCTAACTCTGAGTTATTATGAGGTGAACTATCATTATTGTAATGTTTTGTAAAATTAACTTTAAAGGCTTCCAATATGTCACTTATATCTGAGACATTTTTATTATTTCTCCCCTCATGAATTATATTTGTGATATTATTTTCAGTGGAATGTCTTTTTAATCTCATTGCAAGATTATGCATATATCTGGGTGAGACAGAGAAGAATTTAATTTTAATTTTTCCAAAGCCAAATTGGTTTTGTGAGTTAAGATATCATTGTATTTTTTTATTTAATTCCCCAAATTCTTTTTTTTTTTTGCAACTGAATCTATCACATTCTTAAAGTTAATTTCTATGATTTGTTTTTGAATATTAGCTAATTCTGATTCCAATTCCTTTGTTTTGTTATTACACCAAGAAATAATATTGCTATATAGATAAGCCTCTAGGGAATCCCATAAAATAACTATATTTATATCACTAGTATAATTTGTATCTAAGAAGTACTGTATTTACAAATCCAGCCATGGTTTAAACTGTTTTAATTTAGTGATGTAAGCTGGGATTCTTTTAGTAAAGGTCAATCTCTTAAAGTCCATTTGAAATTTAAGAATGAGTGCATTATGATCGGATAAGGGGCAGGGGATTATAGAAAATTCTGATATTTTCATTTTTAAATCTTGGGATACAAATATTTTATCAATTCTCATTTGGGTATTGAATCTATAATCACTATGAGAAAATGATAATGAATTATCTTTCCTAAGAGTAAATGAGTCTAATAATTGCAAATTATCTATCCATTTTTAAGAGTTCTCCCTGTAAAAGTAATATGGAAAGGTCTGTTATTAGTAGTCTCCAAACTATCTAAAGTACAGTTAAAGTCCCCTCCCAAAATAAAATTATCCTTTAAAGTTTTATTGATGAGATCTATATGCTTTTTAACTATTCCTACACCCATACCAGGGAACCAATATAAATTCACCAAAGTCCAAATTATATTACAGAATCTTATTATTACAGTTGATAAAAGACTATCTTTGTCTTCATAGTTATAGATAACTTGAGGATTGGAGACACTTTTCCTCCATAGCATTAATATCCCTCTAGTTTTTTACTATATGATGAATTGGATAACCTTAGAAATTCATTTGGATTCCAAATGAAGTTTTCATTAGCTTTAAAGTGAGTTTCCTGCAAGAATACCACTTGTACTTTATTTAATTTTAGATATTTAAGTAAGTTGGATCATTTCCTTGGATTATTTAAACCATTAACGTTCAAAGAAAACAACCCTATGTCCATCTTAATTATTAGCTATTGAAGAATAATTGAATCGGATAGAGTGACAAGATATTTTGATACTTAGTTGCTGTATAACTTTCATACATAAAATAAATCTAAAAAGCTGATTAATGAATCCCTTAGAGTTATATAAAATAGAACTGAAAAGAGGCCAGAAAAATAAGAAAAAAAAAAAAAATATATATATATATATATATATATATATATATATATATATATATATATATATATATATATATGGGTCTACCTGATAACACCGACATGCCAAAACACCAACAATGAAATAACCGACACGACAAAAACTAAAGTTCAAAAACATGAAACTTCACATGCCTGACAAACCACAATCACGACAATCAACAAAACAAATAATTTTCCTGAAAAACACACACACAACACAAGCACACCAAAAACCTTAGAAACCTACACTAAACCTTACATACACAACTAAATATGCACTAACCTTAACCCAAACCCTAACCCTAAGGTCCGTCACTATCGCACACTTACCTTACCCGCACCTTCACCCTAACTCACTAAATCCGCCCCTAACCCTTAAGTCTGTCACTGTCGGTCTTCTCCGTTGTTGATATTCCGGTGTCGGTTATCTCGCTGTCGGTCATTTCCAGTTTCAGTTAGATAGTAGATAATTTCAAACATGTGTACAATCAGAAACTTAAGATAACCTTTTATCAAACATGGAATGAAAATCATTCCCAATCTGACAAAACTACAGGGTTCAGTCAGATTAACCCTCATTACAGAAAATAAACCAAACTCTATTGAAATAATAGAGGCTCCAATAAATGTTACTCTGCTGAATGCATGGTAGATTACTCTTCAGCATGAACAAGTGATTTTTAAATCACTAACACATATGAAAAAAGCTTATTGAGAATAAACACTTAAAATATAATTCTGACTATAAAGTTTATCATAGTTGACAATTATTTGTGATAATGCAAAGTAAACAATTTTGTATTGAACACATATTTGTATAATACAGATAGAATGTCAAGAAAGGTGTTACCATAAACCTGTTTCCTTACATCATTTGTATATCCCAATACACTAACTACTTCATTTAGTATTTGGATTATGGGATACACTATAGGTTGTGTTGTGGGGTATAATAACAGTAGTAACAACTATAAGCCTGAGCTTCTGCTTTTTACGAGAATATTTGGGAATAATATCTACTACAGCCTATGTGTCATATCCAGAACAGTAGTATGCTAGTGCTTTCCTACAACTCCTGACTTCCTGCAGTACCACTAGCATAATAGGAAACAATAAATCACTCTCCTATAAACAATGAATCAGTATATTTCTAAGATATCTACATTCAGTCAGTTGAATTAGATTAAGAACAGGGATCACAGTAATCTGTGTATAAAAAAAAACAATAATGAATACAGTTGCTGTTAAAACATTGCTATCAAGATATCTTGCCTTTAAAAGAAGCTTGGGTCATACATATTACATTGCATTCTAAGCTCCAAGAAGAGAGTTTAACTGTCATTAATTTTGAATATACTCCAAAAAGATTAAAGTAAATCATAAAAATATTTGAATTTTTAACTTAAATTAAACACGAGCCACAGAGAACTAATTCACAGACATACAGTGTTTAAGTATAAAATCAATACATTTTAGAGCTGCATCATAGAAACGGAGCATTGACAGTAAAGTGGACTATGAAATGTTACCATCCTTTAAAAGGGAATTAGGGTATCCACTCTCTCAAGATCCTAGTAATAGTGACAATTCAACACAGTAAGTATCCTAAAGGGGAACTATACCGTAAATTATGCAGTCATGCTATTTTAAATAAATTGTCTGGAAGAAGCAGCATACATAAAACAATCACAGGTATGAAGTCAACACTAAAATGCTTAATTATTATATCATATATCAGATGAAAAGTTTTTTCATGGAACATGACGCAATGTAAGGACAGAAACTTACTAGGATTTTACACACCCTTTCCCATTTGAGAATGTAATTATTTCCCATTCCTTACAAAACAATCCTTAATACAATCAGACTAATATAAAACACAAATGGCTTCAAGTGCATAAACAGTATTAATTTTAATTATATACCTGAAATCCCTAGCAGAATTATTTATGAAAGAAGAATAGCATATATATATATATATATATATATATATATATATATATATATATATAGATATATATATATATGTTTGAAAAATAATATTAAACTAAATACACATAAGAACCTTGGAATTTCCTTACTTTTTAACTTTGAAAAACTTTTTGTTCAAAGAAGTTAGAGAGATTAGGAAACTACTGTCTCTTTAAGAGAATGAGGAAAATGTAAAGGGGCGCATATCTTAACAATATTGAAACTGATTTCCTGTAAATGCATATAGGAAATCATGTAGGGCCAAATACTAAATCCCTCAATATTTAGAATAAATCCCCTAGGACACCAAGAAAAGGGTGCAGTTTGCAGTGCCAGTCTGTGTGGGAAATCCTCCCACGTTCATAAGCAAAGAAAGCAAACAAATGATAGCTATCACTAGGCATCATCACAACCCTGCCGATGCCTTCCAAAGGCTCCCACCCCAGTCAAAGGCACACCAAGAGCCTAAATGAGACAGCAGTATCACAACTAGAATGTTAGAAGAAAAAAAAAGCGAGTACTTTTTAAAAAGAATCGAGCAGGTGTGACAGGCAGCGGTCAAACCCCAAGAAACCAAAACAAAGATACACTTCACAATTAGATCCAAAACAATAGCTGACACCCTGTCCTGTACCACTTGTATCAAGAATCGAAGCTTCTCTTCTTCAGCAGAGGCACTGCATAATCCTGAGGCTGTTCAGCAAACAACAAATTAGGATTGCTACAAGTTGGTACAAAGGCAAAACTCCACCATGTACACAGCAAGCCCTTCCAACATTTATAAAATAATCGGAATACTCATCTCAATCTATCACCTATTAAAGGCAATCTTTCCCATGGGAAATATATGACAGCTCTGCACAAACATAAAGGAAGACAATACAGATGTACTATAAAGCCTGCATTGTCAAATATGGCCTTTTATATGTAAAATCGTTAACACTGAGCTAACGTGTTGTCATGGCAAACACCATGATGATCAAAGAAATCAGAAAGTACAAGAGGTTTAAACAGCATCAGAAGTATATAATTTAACTTTTTCCATATGTTTTAGATCACATCAACCCTGTGTACAACACCTGTGACCAGGTGATTAAAGCAACTCTCTCTATGAACATTTATGGAAGAAAATCCATTTTCTTACACCACAGGTGACATGAATATTGTCAAAACATACTAGTGGCAAAAATAATAGCCATTAAATAGGAGACAGTTTATGTATACACAATCAAATAAAAGAGGTGTTTAAGAATGACTTGAAAGCTAATGTCATGCTGAAAGAATGGTACGGGACTATGTGATTAAATACAAATGTACGAGAGGGTTCGTCTACATTAGATAGCTTTATTAAGAAGGTTAGATACTTTATGGAGGATTAAATCAATGGCAACATAAAGAAACAGGTCAAAGATCACCAAATAAACTGAGCAGAATTTAAGGTAATGCGATAAGCACATTTGCATGCTCATGATGTGAAAAGGGAAGACAGTTTGCAAGTCTCGAGTATGAGAAAGCCATTATTTTTTGAGAGAGGGGAATAAAAAAGGATAAAGTGGTTTAACTGAAAACACAAGGCAGTGCTTTACATAATAATTCAACAGAGACAAGAAACAATCAAAATTACCAAATGGCTTGTTTCATTATAAAATTTATAATAAATATATTCTTAAAGCTCATATACCATTTGTAAAGTAAAAGAAAACGTAAAAATATACTTAATGAAATCAGAAACCTTCTGTGTATTTTACTGTTAGATTTCGATGTTTAGGATGTATATCAGGTATTTTCTTAATCAACACTTTCCAATAGTTTCCCAACCCAAGATAATGTTTAATAGCAGTGTTAGTTAGACTGCTAAAAACAGACTACTGAATACACAGTCTGTATATGAAGCAATGTCTAAAGTGAAATGAAATTAGCTAATAGCTTGAGAGACTAGGTGAACAATATATACTGTATTACCTTTAAAAATGACTTTTAGTTTCAGTCGAATCTTTGAGAGAAGCATTAGAGGTGGTACTTTTTATATCAGTTCTTTGATTTTTTTTCTTCATATCAATCCAAGTATTTTTCTCAGGAGATCTTTTCAGTGAGGTAGTTGATGACCAATCCATCTCCTCTGGAACTGTCATTATGTTATTGTTTTTGATGAAAGTAGTTGCTTCCTCAGTGTCATTAAATGACCTCATTTCATTTGAAAAGAAAATCCTTATCTTTGCAGGATAAGCAAGTTGGGCTTTTATTTTATTTTGCTTGAGTAACTTCACAAGTGGCCAAGCTTTTTTCCTCATTTCTAGAACTCTGGAGGAATAGTCATTATCAAATCTGATTAAATTCTGATTATACTTCAGGGGGCTTTTCCTCCAAGCACTTTTAAGCACTAGTTCTTTGTCAAGATAAGAAAGAAATTTTACTATAATAGATCTGGGTGATGAAGTAGAAGATGAAGAAAAAGGTTTCCCAATAGCTCTATTAGCACGTTCTATACAATACGAGAGTCCTTCTTTTAGATCCAGAAAGTCAGGCAACCAGGAATTGAGAAAATAAATTATATCATCACCTTCAGTTCTCTCAGGCAGCCCAAAGATATTAGATCTCCTTTTTCCAAGTCATCCATCTTATTGGTAAGCCACTTATTCTGTTGCTGAAGAAATTCACCCTGGATTTCCTCCTGTCTAAGCCTTCCATCTATATCAGACAAAGACTCATCAATATTTAATATTTTGGTTTGATGTTGCTGTAGTAATTCTTTGAAGGTTCCAGTTTGTTTATGACAACGTTCTCTTAAATTTTCTAAGTTGTCCTTGAAACTGTCCATTTTCAAAGATAACTCTTGTAGAGTAGAGGACATCAACTGGATTTCTTTCCTCAGAGCAGTTGCTGCATGAGAATTCTTTGAACCACTCATTTTCCAAGACCAGATTTAAACTCCAGATAATTCTGACAGGAAATTTTTGAAGAAAATATTCCAAAGTTAGTATATTGGTAGTAGACAAGTTAAAGAACGTTAATTTACCTTTTTTCTAGAAAAAAATAAATATTTTCCTGTTATTTAAAGTATTTTTATGGTGCCCTAAAAAAGTGCTGCTTTCAGTCTGCCATCTAGGCTCCACCTCCTAACAGTTTGATGCCCAATTTCACCTGACATGAGAGTATTGCCTCTAATTTCAAAGTGTAATTGGATCTCTCACATAGAGTATTTTTTGTTTTAGTAGTAAGTGGTTGTCATTATACGTGAGACAATTGCTACATTGCCTCAGGATGCCCATGTCAATCAGGCAGGCTGGAGAGATAATGGGAAACTGCCTGCCCATTATAACATGTTCTTACTGTATGTTCTATTAGGGAAGGGAGTGGACTAATTTGACCAGACTTTGCTCCAAGACTACAAGAAGGACTTATACTTGTGTAGGCTAGAGATGATCAATATAACAATGCTACTCAGTGTGCAACTGAGTTGCTCCTAGAGCAGCAGAGAAGCTTTTGAGGTTTTCACTGATAGCTGTCTAGGGGAAAAAAACTGTGCTTCAAGGCTTTTGCATTTATACAGGTTACTGCCAAATCCCGCTGCATGAAGCACAGCATAATCACATAAATGCAGGGCTTAAATACAAGCTGAAATAAACAATTGTAATTCTAGCTACCAATAGGAAAACACACAATGAGCCTTCCTCCAGCAGTTCCAAATGCAGATGGGTCGTGATCTGCACACTTCTGCTACAAGGATGCAGAGACGCCCTCCAAATGTAAGATGGCTGGTTTAGTGCTCAAGTGTAGATACACTTGAGCACTAAACCAGCCTACACTTGAGCAATAAACCAGACATCTTACATTAGGAGGGCTTCTCTGCATCCTTGTAGCAGAAGTGTGCAGATCATGCCCCATTTGCATTTGGAAATGAGGTGGCAATTCAATTAAATGCAATAATAAAATTGCAGTAGAAGCTTAAAATATACTACTTTTTAGTTTTCAGCAGAGAATGCTTTGGATTTCAGCAGAAAGTCTCTTAGACATCTGACTACATTTGTCAAATGTAGAGCTGCTCTGTTTTACTGAGTCATGCGTGTGTGTGTGTGTGTGTGTGTGTGTGTGTGTGTGTGTGTGTGTGTGTGTGTGTGTGTGTGTGTGTGCGCGCACATGTATGTGCACATGTCTGGGTCTATATCACTTCATTGAATCCTCAATCTGTCGAACTCCTATTCACTGAACTTAAAATTTTCAGTGAACATTTACACCATCAAGAAGTTTTCCTAGGGAGAAAAAAACGTGGCTACCAGAGCAATTGTAAGACAAACTACATCATTTTAAACTCACCAAGGTGGGGGGGGGGGCTTCACCCTGCACTCCTTTCAATGTGGGGGCTGTGCCCCCCACACCTCCCCTAATTATATATACCAACTCTGAGACTGCACTACATTGGGGAAAAGGGCAAATTTGTAACAGCGGACAACTAACTCTCTTCCCAGGGAAAACTTTTCAATGAAGTGTTCGCTGAAATGATGTTCAGTTTTTTAAGTTCAATGAATAGAGGTTTGATGGACTGAGATTTTGATGAATTTATAGGGACCCATATATATATATATATATATATATATATATATATATATATATATATATATATATATGTTGTTGTTGTTTGTCTTTCGGCTTTTCCCGGTTAGGGGTCGCCACAGCAGAACTCCGATCCGCTAATGATTGGCAGTTGGTTTTTATGGTGTCAAGTTGCCAGCCCAACACCCAACCTTCATGCCCATTCAACGCATGTCTTTCAAATGCCCATTCGACTCCACACAGAAGGCACACCCAACCCAAGCCGAAAATCGAACTGGAGAACCTCTTGCTGTGAGGCAACAACCCTACCGCTGCACCATCACGCGGAAGTACATATATATATATATATATATGAACAAAATATCAATGAAACTGTTGAAAAAACACACAAGTGGCAGAATGCTGGCCAGAGAAACACCACCGAACACAATATCTGCACGAACAGCAAACCAAAAGATTTATTTAAAAATAAGCGCTTTCGGTAGAGAGCATTCTCTCCACCTTCATCAGATAATAGTTTGGTATCAAGCACCTCCTTTTATACACAGCTAAAGATTGTTTAATTAGTTAACACAATTAATGGTGAACCAATAACTTAAGCTGTAATGATCCAAAGGTGGTGAGTTTAAAATGGGCTATGCTCAATACACATAAAAACATTGGTAACAAGCCCTTAATAAAAACATATGATGTATTGATGTATATACATGAATATAAAAACCATACAAATAAATAACATAAGAAAAAATGTTATATGAATAAATTAGTGAATAACTAAATAGCTAAATAGCTAAATAACTCCATGCTCATAACATGATACGCAAATTATGTTCTCTAACTACTGATGTCATGAATATAAATATATATATATATATATATATATATATATATATATATATATATATAGTGACTACATAACTTATACCTGAATGCAGCCTTAAAATGAATGAATTGATAAATTGATAAAATAATAAAGAAAATGCAAAAATAGGATTGTGCATACATCCTTAGAATTCTGCATAAGTTCTTACTAAACAGATTATAAAATTAATATATATGTATTGAGCATAGCCCATTTTAAACTCACCACCTTTGGATCATTACAGCTTAAGTTATTGGTTCACCATTAATTGTGTTAACTAATTAAACAATCTTTAGCTGTGTATAAAAGGAGGTGCTTGATACCAAACTATTATCTGATGAAGGTGGAGAGAATGCTCTCTACCGAAAGCGCTTATTTTTAAATAAATCTTTTGGTTTGCTGTTCGTGCAGATATTGTGTTCGGTGGTGTTTCTCTGGCCAGCATTCTGCCACTTGTGTGTATATATATATATATATATATATATATATATGTGTGTGTGTGTGTGTGTGTGTGTGTGTGTGTGTGTGTGTGTGTGTGTGTGTGTGTGTGTGTGTATATATATATATATATATATATATATATATATATATATATATATTTATTTATTTATGTGTGTGTGTGTGTGTGTGTGTGTGTGTGTGTGTATATATATATATATATATATATATATATATATATATATATATATTTATATATAAAAACAATGACTTAGTAGATCATGGTGAAAACTTTAAAGCAAATCCTGACCCAGGAGAAGTCTGGAATGGGCTATAGCTTGAGTCCTGCAGAGGGGCAAGTTATTCCACTGCACCTCAAAACTGTATTTAACATGGTATAAAGGGTAGAATTCCTTCACTCTCCCATTATATATGTGTGTATGTATTTATATAAATTTTATATACATATATATATATATATATATATATATATTTATATAAATTATATATATATATATATATATATATATATATATATATATATATATATATATTATATATGCAAACATAGTTTTCCCTTTACACATAAAAAAGTATATGTGTAAAGGGAAAAATAATTGTACAGGAATGATTGCTCTTGATATTGGCATACAATTTACTAATATAGGCTGTTGTCAAAACTGTTATATACTTCTCGGTATTGAGTTGAATTTAGACCATGACTCAGGCATCAGTTATTAGTCGGTTTCAGGACTTCTTTGACAGTATTTGTCTCTTGGGGAA
Source organism: Protopterus annectens (assembly GCF_019279795.1). NCBI lineage: Eukaryota > Metazoa > Chordata > Ceratodontiformes > Protopteridae > Protopterus > Protopterus annectens. The sequence goes on along the minus strand of NC_056729.1, from coordinate 232,882,636 downwards.
ATTCTGTGGCTACATCTAGTTTGCTGTCATCTACAAACATTGTCAAATTGAGGTATTTGACACTAGCTTTGATTTCATAGAAGTTGATGCCAAAAACTAGCAGGTCCAGGACTGAGCCCTGAGGGAATCCACTAGTGACAAGACTTTTTGTTGAGGAGGAGTCCCCTCTCCTGGCTTCCTGGATTATATCAGTGAGCCAGCTGGCTATTCTTCAGGTGAGGTAAGGGTTTATTCCTAAATGTGTGAGGATGGCTATAATGCCTGACTGGAGGACTGGGTAAAATGCTATGGCCAGGTCAAGGTAATAAATATGCACCACTTTGCTTTCATTCATTACTTTGGTGACCTTTGAAAAGAAGTCTACCAAGCTCAGTAGGCATGAGCTGTTTTTGACCAAACCAAACTGAGTTGGATCCAGTGTCAGAAGGTTTCCTTGGTTGTCATTTATTAAATCCATAATTATTCTTTCCATGACTTTACTTATGAGACTTGTAAGCCTTATGAGTTAATAGCTTCCCGGGTTGGTGGATGGTCCACACTTATAGGTTCATAGGTTCATACTAGGCTATCTGCCCTGGGGCAATTATAAGCCTAGCTCGATTTTGTTTGGCTTAAGCCACCCCTTGATTTGAGTATACTGTGCCCTTTTTAAGGTTTAGTTTGCTGTGCCTCTGTCTAATAGTGACACGGAAGTAATCCCCGGGACAAACCTACGATCCCCCATTCACTCATCAAGATTCTTCTTGAAGAGATTCAGTGAGGTGCTCTGCCTAACATGAATTGGAATTACAGAAGGATAACAGTAGCTGTTGTCCATTCATTAGGAGGCTGTGTTTAAATAGTGATTCTAGTAGGCCTGATAGGTCATGCTTCATGCTTTTAGGAGGGCATCCTGGGATATTATCAGGTCCTATTAATCCATTGTTTTTGACTTTGAAGAGTGCTTTGAGGAGCTTCTATCCATTAATAATTGAGTTAGTAATGGTTGGGGGTATTTAGTGAGTGGTGTCCGGGGATAAGTGTGGGGTAAAACTGGAATTGAATTTATTGCCTTGTAGATTTGCTACATCCTCCAGCTCAGTATAAGTGTCTCCATTTGCAATTAGTTCATCACATTATTGTGTATTGCCTTTGAGGTTGCAGACATAACTGAAGAATTCCTTATGATAGTCCTTAGATGAGGAGGCTACTTTAAATTCAAAATTAACTTTGGTAGACTTAATTAGTCCTCTGAGCTGCTTATTTGGTTTGATGAGGAAGTTCTTATCTTGCTGGGCATTATACTTTCAGTTTTTGGGCACAATTTTCTTCCTTCTGTTTTACAGCTTGTTAATGCTTGGTTCCTACCAGGATGGGTGTTTTTTTAGCTTGTAGTGTGCTTACTTTGGGTAGGTACCTTGCTCTATGCAGCTGTTTACATTTTTATAAATGGATTTTGTGAGTGTGTCCACATCAGTAGCAGTGTTGCCTGGGTTTTGGCGTGGGGTTACATTTTGTCAGGGTGACACTTAAAAGTACAACGTTTGCCTTGGAATAATTCTTAAAAATTCCAGGTTTAGCTGGTGTCACAGCTTTTATTTTTATTTTTGTTTCTATTTCAAAGGAGACAGATTTCTGGTACAATTTGACCTGGGAGAACCGAATGCAATATTACCCCATGTGGGTGAGGACTAAGTCAAGGATGTTTGCACCCCTAGTGGGGATTCAATATAGCTGATCCAAGGTGCTCATGTCCACAAAATTGATGAATCTTTAGACCTGCAAGTTTGAAGTCATATAAGATTCCCTGTTCAAATCAAGGTAGTCAAAGTTACCTAAGAGTATGATTTTGGAATGAATGGGTCTGAATTTC
>NC_056729.1:232768284-232875784 GCF_019279795.1 Protopterus annectens | reverse complement strand
CCATGTGGGTGAGGACTAAGTCAAGGATGTTTGCACCCCTAGTGGGGATTCAATATAGCTGATACAAGGTGCTCATGTCCACAAAATTGATGAATCTTTAGACCTGCAAGTTTGAAGTCATATAAGATTCCCTGTTCAAATCAAGGTAGTCAAAATTACCTAAGAGTATGATTTTGGAGTGAATGGGTCTGAATTTCCTGGGCCAATGAGGGAGGCCTATAGCATGCAAAGATATGGTATGGGACTTTATTTATTGTAGAAGAAGGAGCTTAAGTGGGTGCTATTGCTTGGGCTACCTTGTGGTCTGTTTGTTTTTGATGTAAATTGGGACACCTCCACCTTTTGTCCCTTTCCACAAAGTAGCTGATCTAAACGTGTGAAAGACAATAAAAACTGCATTGCCCAGGCGGTCTCTGTGCTTTAACTATGTCTCAGTAACTAGACAGATATCTGTGTTCTCCAGGGTAAGGAGAGGTTGCAGGGAAAGGAAATTTTCATTTATCACCTTAAGAGTATCCTGTATTGATTTAATTATATTGGATGTTTTATGTCTCAATGACATGAAAAACAAACTTATCATAGTCCCTGCAGACCTGAGCATGTCTATTCACAGGGTTGTTGAAGTCCTTAAAGCCTGATGTCTAATTGGTGATTATCACTCTTCTTGAGATGGTTAATTATTGTTCCAGTGTAGAATGCTTTTCATTTTGTGCAACTTCTCGTAATAAAGTTACTGTTGCAGTGATGCCTGTCAGTGGAGACATATTCCTTTTCCGAGTTTGGACACAAAGTAATTTTTTGCCTCATAAATGCACAGCATCTGCAGCCCTGTGGTTTGCAGGGAAAGGTACCTACTTGTAGCTCCATAGATGCAGTAATTTATTGTTCTTTTCCTATCCAGCTTCTAATATTTCTTCCTTTTTGATAAATGAAGGATGGCTGAGGGTCCAAATCCTGAATGATAGATTGATTTTCCCTTATGATGCTGCAGTTTTATTAACTTCTTGCAGAATATTTTGTTAATATATATACTGTATGTTTATGCATATCTATATCTTTATAGCTGTATCTATCTATGCATATCGATCAGTCTCTCTCTATATTTATATGTCTGTCTGAACTGCATATATTGAACATCTTATGAAGACAACAATTTTAAGAAACAACTCCGTTATGCTATATGTGATGATGATGTATATGCTATTGATCAACACAAGAGTACATGCTAGAGATCAACACAAGTTCTGTTACAACAGCATATTCCTTATCAGGCTGGGCCCACCTTGCGTGATTTGGAATTTTATTTCATGCTAAGCTGGAATGCTCAGGCCTTATTATGTGTGTTGCCTGTTTCCATGTTTTCATACTGGAAAGAAGGTCTATTTATCCAGGCTATATATCAGGGCACAAACACAGCCTTCATGCCTCAAGCAGTGGTGAATCCACTATGATTCTAAGGGAGGGAAGCTACTGCACTATATTCATATTTGCACTGAATTACTTTCTTTCCATTTAGGAGACTGTGGCCCTTGGCTGAATATGACAGTCCTCATATACCCCTGCTTTAAATGTTTATAAACGTACTGTGTATTTCTGGCAAAATATTCATTTATTCATTTGGTCAGACCTGTTATTGTTACTGTAGAAGTGTCTTATTAGATTTTTTATAGAACTTTTGCAAACATTTTGTCAATTTAGCTATAAAATGATAAGCTTAATAGACTACCAATCAATAGTTTTCTCAGAGAAAATAAAATAAAAAAAAATCTATTTCTATTTTCTCCCAGTTGGTACAGGCTCAGAGGTAGTAATTTATGGGAACTGTTATTATTTGTTATCATGTTATTGTACTTTACTTCTGTATTTCTGGATCTTATGTATTATAATTCTCTATATGTGCTTGTAGCATTTGTACTGGAATTTTGTCTGTATTGGAGCTTTTCTCCTCGGGTCTCCACTGAAAATGGGTTTCTAGTCCACTTGGACTATCCCAGTTAACAAATGTCAAATAAATAAATAAATAAACATAAAGACAGATCCCCTACATCATGGAGTACAACTGGACAAAACATAATTTTATAGTTGATTGATTTAATAAATAATATTCATTTTAATAAATTAATATGTATTTTATAATTGGTTGTTTCTTTTCTTTATGCATGTTAGGTTGTGTGGCAGGAACATAAAGTTTGATTGGCTGGGCATTGGTAGTGGTGAATTAATACATAAGAATAAATCTACATGATGTAATCAATCATTAGGAGGAAGTAGAGACAAAGAGAAAGACACCCAACGGTGAAATTATACTTATACATAACCTATCATTCAAAGTGCTATATGTTAGTTATGTCTTGTGCATTAATATATAAATAGCAAACAGAATTAATAAGTTGTTGCATCAGACTGTTGCCTAAGCTAAGTTACTCATGCATGCTTGTAACTTTTTGTTTATTTAATGCACTTATTTGTTAACCATCAGCAAAATGGCCCTTCTCATACCCTTTTCATATATGACCTAGACTTCAAGGGCAAGGGTGAATATAATCTATATTTGGACGTCAGGTCTATATTATATTGTCGAAATGGCATTGCAGCGAATGCCATTTCGATGGAAAATATAGAGCGAAATCTGGAAACAGCAAAACCCCAGGTCACCGATTTTTTTCCTAGGGAAAAAAATCAGTAGACCAACAAGACACAGCACACCAGTAAATAATTTCAAAGTGTGGGGCAATCACTGTAATGCCATTTAGACAATATAATATAGACCCTTGGACAACTTATTGTAGTTGACCAAGCAGCATGTTTTTGTTAGGTAGAAAGAAACCTGGGTACACAGTGAAAACCCATGTAAGATATGTAATACCACACTGAAATTAGAGGTTTTGACTGAGCCCCATCATAGGGTCATAGGAGGTTACTAGGCTAATGGCCCTGGGGCCCTTGCAAACCTAGCCAAGGGTTTATCTCCAAAAATCCCCTTATATATATATATGTGTATTTATATATATATATATATATATATATATATATATATATATATATATATATATATATATAGGTGTGTGTGTGTGTGTGTGTGTGTGTGTGTGTGTGTGTGTGTGTGTGTGTGTATACATATATTTGATACTTGTTATGTTATTAATAGTCTGCTAGTGAAATTGTGCAGATCAGGATGTAGTTGTAATAACAGACACCTGTGCCCAGATGAGACGCTCTAAGGTGTAAAGCTTTGCTGACATTTGTTATTTTTGATAAAGCTAAAGGCATGATTATTCTTTCTCTGCATAGGGGTCTTCTCCACTTGACTTTATTTATTGTTTGTAAGATGATATTTTGGGCTACTTCATATCTTATGTGAAGAAATGTTGTTTGACTTACATGCTTTGTAGGAGGTATTCCACATCTAGGAAGATTCTACAGTCATGTTTTATTGCCACTTTTAAGTTAGCAGGATGCAGTACAGCTGGTTCGCATTGCTTTACTTTTAACTATCCTAGCACGGAGAGCAAAACATGCCCAGAAATTCAATAAACTCCATGTGGGCTCTACTCCAAACCTACATGGAGTTTACATGTTTGTGCGATGAGCGGCAGGGCTAACTGCATATGTATGTTACACATCATGCTTACATGAATACAAGCAAGGTCACATGACCAACAACAGTGCTGCCAGCCATGAAACCTTGCAGAGGAGCACAAATGCAGAGGGAATATGCATACAAGTTTGTCTATGGGCAAACGTGCTCTGCAAGATTTCACAGACAGCCACAGTGATTACCAGGGATTTACTGAAATGACTGCATTAAGAACACATTATATCAAAGTTTACTCATTGCAATGTATACTACAACATGTTTTTGCATAATGAGATATTGGATGTTGGGATGATCAACAAGGGAAAATACAATGCAACATTAATACAGTAGGCATGGAAAGTGTGCTGATTAAAATGGCTACAGACATAAATGACAGGAATGCTGAAAGTGGAAGAGGGCATGTAAAATTTGTCAATGTACACAAGACTGGATATGTCACTGTATGTACACTTTCAAGACAAGTCATTAGTATAACATTAAACACATATGTACATAGCACAGTATGCACAGCTGTTTACAACTCCTGTGCAACTATAGCCATACCATCACACAAGGATACATGTAAATGCAGATGAATAGTTGTGATAGTAACATCACTGACTGGAGAGGACATTTAGCAAGGGTGATTTAAACAATAGGGGGTATGTGCATGTTCTGAAGATCTGCAAAATGACTTGAATATGACTGAAACATCAGCATACCTCTCAAACAATCATGGAGAAATAATCAACCAACTTATGGACAACTGTTGATAGAAGCAGGCACAATCAGAAACAATTTTAAAATATTAAAAACATGAATCTGTGATATTGCCAGAATATGTGAGCTTAAGTTATTATATGTGTTCTGTAGGAACAGACACGTACAACTATAACGATTGCCAGTATTCTGTAAGGCGACATTACTACCCCTTTTCCAAAAATAAACATTTGGAGGGATTAAGTGAGACAGTCTTGAATTCAGGGCCAATCCTGGCCATTTGAAAGGTTTGCATGACACATAAGCAACAAGGCACAAGTGCAAGAATCAGACCCATACCAAAAATGTTGTCAATGATCTCTGTATTTGCATTGATTTCCATTTCCTGGCTGACATAGGTATCAGCCATAAGGATAATAATGCTTACAAACAACACCCTGATATGAGTGGATTGCCTACACACAGCTGGGTATTGCATGCATGTGCAACATGTAATAGCAGTGGATAATATCTGAAACATCTACAACTGATGAGTGAATTAAGAAGTGGTGTTTTATAATGACTGGTAAAGCAGTATGTGAGACTGATGGCAATGCATCAACTATGCCCACGTGCACAGAAATTACAGCAGTGCAAAGTCTAGCTTCAATGAGTGAGGAAGTTGTCACTGTGATGCTATTCACATAACAAACAATGCATGTAGGACAACTGCAGAAGCATGTCAAACCTTAACATATGTGCCACATGATCATTGTCCCTCTGACATTTCTCAATGAAATTGTTATACTGATATGAAATCCTGACATGCATGAATATGTGTTCATGCAAACTATCAAGTGCTAATACTGATGTGATGCACTAGTACAACCTTGATGCTATACAGTCACAATATAGCTGTCCCTAGGATACAATTGGACTTCACAGCTTCATAGTTTCATAAGACAGTATTAGACAAATGTTCCTAGCCTTTTTTAATATGAGCATCACAATTTTAAATAGCTATGTGAACAAAGTTCGCACATTTATGAGCATATGCTGTGTTATCTAAGACCAACTACCTCTATCCATGAGGGACATGGGCACAACACCATGAGTGCAATTACCATTAACCATCCAGTGATGTAGGTCGCACTTGAATGGGGTCTGGAAAGGCCTTTGCTTTACATGAATGGCAAGCTTGTTCCAGAGAACGTGTATTGTCTGAAAGATGTTTTTATCTCTGCAACATGATTTATTATCAGAGGCCAGGTTAACATCTTTGAAACTTCATGCTGTTTGCTTTAACAATGTGTAACATTTCCATCAGGGCCAGATTGTAGAATGCCCTGTAGGACAGATACAAATTGGCCCTTAGTAGTCCATTGGGGACCGAACACAGTAATATGCCTTTCATTCTTTCCACGTAAGACTTGTCTTTTACATCATGTATCTTCATTATGCAAAATCTCAGGAGTTGCTCCAGTTGATGCAGTTGTGTGGTGAGTTACATTTAAAAGAGTGCATTGTTCTCTGTTATTGTTATGGTGAGGGCTGAGTACATGGAATTATAAAGTCCTTTGATCTGGATGACATGCTCAGTTTTGAGTTGTGTCACATAGAAGGGATTTCTCACCACTGTGGACACTTGATGGTTGAACTTCCAATTGCTGTCTACCAGAGTACCCAGATCACATACCACTTGGTCCACTCATTAGGGTATGCTGCCTATATCATAATTAGTTTGTGTATTTGCTTTAAAAAACAGAATAATTAGGCTTTTTTAGACATTTTATGGTGTCTCCATGGCTCTGGCACTGATCATTTGTGTAAGTTAATACTTTTCACAGTATATCAGTACCATTACTTGATTCAAGGATTGTCCACAATTTGCAGCCATCTGCAAATTTGGTTGGACAAAGGCTGTCTAAGCTTGCCTTGACTTTTGTGGATTAAATATCAAACAGGAAATGGTTTAATACAGAACCCTGTGGTACTGCACTGTTCACTGGCCACTTACTAGCGGTGAATTCACACAGTTTGACAGTATGTGCCCTGGTTGTGATCCATTGTGCTACCTACGTGGGGATGTACTGGTTTATAGCCAGTTAAGACAGTTTCTCTGTAATATCTGAGTGTGGAATTGTGTCAAATGCCTTGCCCAAGTCAAGTTATGTGGGATGCACATTATCTCCCTTATCCACAGCCTTGCTGACCTTCTCAAATAAGTAAACAAGATTTAACAAACATGATTTAATCTTAACAAAGAAAAAAGGGGTTGTTATATAGTCAGGAGGTTACCTACATTCTTGTTGATAAGGTCCATAATGATTATTTCCATTGGCTTACAGATGAGGCTAGTCAGGCTTATAGGTCTATAATTACCTGTGTTGGATGATGGTCCCCCCTTGTTCAAACAGATGACTGTTGATGTTCACTATTCTGTGAGACATTAGCCTATCTAGAGGTTGTGGTTAAGTAGGCCTCCAACTTTGTCTGCTAGGTCATGTTTTAAATTATTGATAAGGCAACATGGAATGTTGTCAGGGCTCATTGATGCCATGTTTTTAGCCTTAGAGGGTGCACAGGCTGAGTAATGTTTGTATGTATGCATTACATGACAAGCAGTGTGTTGGGGGGGGGGGGATGAAATATGATCCAAATCTGTCAGTTAGCAGATTCTCTATTTCCTCAATTTGAGTATAGGTAGTGCCATCCACAACCATATGTGTATGTAGCTATGTATTCCCCTGAAAATTTTGTACTTAACAAAAGTTTTGTGGTAATACTGCCAAATACAACCTTGTGTATGCATCACATGACATACAATAGAACTGCTAACACAGTCATACATCTCCACCTAGTTCATGTCAATACATCAGTTGCACATCATATGCCTATATGTTTATCATTGAAAAGGTACGTGTGAGGGCTAGGATACCATATATGGGCACATAACAAATCAGGTGGATGTGGTGCATACAGAACAGTTAATGTCACAAATGCTAACAGTCATATAATGCTGCTGGGCAACACCTGAATTATCCCCTTGCAAATAGTAACACAGTTGTGCGTACAATGAATTCCTGAAGGTTGTAGGTGAATCTGGCCTGGTTTTATGTTTGTGTATATAATGGCATTACAATATGTGGCTGAAACAAGACATATGCACCCATGTAATCAGTTTTATGTAATACTGCTCTATGTCACATAGCAGTTCATAATGGTAGGTATACACATGCACACATGTGCCATACTGCAAGTATCAGTGTGACATTTGAATGAAAAATGTGTAGAATGTTAATACACTCCACTATCAGAGCACATGCCTTACTAAGGCAAATATATACATAGCATCATCCCATGTCAGTAGCCTTGAGGAGACATATTACTGCAGCTATTATGGAAGGAACATGTAATGAAATGGCAGCAATAGCCATTAATATATTACCTCAGAGCACAGATTGGAATACACTGTTGTAGGGCTGCTGTACATCCACAGCTCAACACAGCACATGTGGATGACAGCATCATTGACATGTGTGATCTTCATAGAGTCATAGGACCTTACTAGGTTAATGGCCAACATCACATAAAAGTCTAGCCATTACAATAGCATTTAAACCAAAATTGCATATGTATATGATGATAGATAATAAGTTTATGCACCTATGTGTGTATGTGTTGGACTGGATTATATACTGCCTCTGTCCATATGTGACATGTTCACCACTCCTTGATAGAATTAGCAATCACAGATCCAATAATCTGCAGATGGCTTGCAGAGGCTCCTTGAAGGGCTGTGCTTTGCAATGTATGTATGCCTAAAAGATGATGGTACCATCCATGGTTCTGCAGGAAGCATGTCGAGTTGTCAGAGGGAATTAGGGTATCTTGGATTTATGGAGCTATGCTAAAGGTTCTTCTGAGTGTGATTTAAATGAAAAGAGATTCAAAAGATCATATATTGGCATCAATATACCACCAACCACAGACACACCAGTTGAATGAGTTCAGATGTGAAGATTAGGCCTGTGTAGGTATACAAACTGGATTCCATACAATGCAACAGTAGTACCGACATAGCTGTCTGTTTTGACACTGTCACAGTGCACTTTATAGAGGATTACAGCATCAGTGTATGCTGTGAAGAAGATGTCGGGAGGAGTGTATCACCTAGATGTGGATGCACATCTTTGTGTAAAATTGTCTGCCAACTCATATTTGAACAAACACACATGTAGTTTCCTGTGAGATTAGAACCACAAAGAATTACAAACTTTCTGTCTACACAAGCTAAAGAATACAGTAGTTAACACTTGTGCCAGCACATATATCTCAGTGTAATACTGTCAGAGTGAACTTTAGAGGGGATCACATCATAAGTATCTGTTTATAAAAAGAAGTGGACAGGAGTACATGACATAGCAGTAGTCTCACGTTCAGTGTTAAAACTGTCTCAAGACTGGTAGCAGAATGAACATACATGCACAAGTTGCACACAGTGAGATTAAACCCAAACAAGCTATTTACCGAACACAGTACTTAACACAAGTGCCATGGCACAATTCTGACAGATTTACCGATCAGATTTAAAGTGGTTTGCAGATGGCTTGTAGAGGGTCATTGAAGGACTGTGCTTCATTAAATATGTATGCATCTATAAGATGATGACATCATCTATGGCTCTGCAGGAGGCATGTTCATAGGTTCATTGGTTCATAGGATGGTACTAGGCTATCAGCCCTAGGGCCTATACAAGCCTAGCCATAACAATTCCCTGGCTCTTTCTTCCCACACTATTTACTTCCCTGGACCCCTGTCTAGCAGGGCGACTGACGTGATCCCCAGGGTGAATTTCCTTTCTCCCATCCAATCGTCAAGGTTCCTTTTGAAGAGGACCAAAGAGGCACTCTGCTTGACATGTATGGGCAATCTATTCCAGAGTCTGGGGAGTCTCTGGGTCAGGAACCTATCCCTCCAGCATGTGTTGTTTATTGTGATGACAAGGTTTTGATCCCTGGAGCGTGTGGCTCTGAGGGATTGGGATTTCTTTAAGTGTAGCATGTCCATCAGCTCTGGGTTTGACATGGCCTTGTATGTTAAGCAAAGATTGCCTCTATGTAGACAATATGCAACAGAGTATAGCTGGAGTTTTTTAAGGTGGTCAGCATAGGGCATCTGCTTTAGGCCTGTGATTCTTTTAGTGAGGTATTTCTGTGGCCTTTCCAGTTGTTGCAGATGTCTTGAGAGGTACATACCAAATGGGGCGTTGTATTCTATAATGGGCCTAATGAGGGATGAGTACAGTGGGAAAATCTCCTCCATTTTTCTGGATGAAAAGCCCTTAGTGATGAGGTGTGCCACATAGAAGGATTTCCTGACTGTTGTGGCGATGTGGTTATTGAAGGTGAGACCACTGTCCACCTGTGTCCCTAAGTCTCTTATCACACTTTCGGTGCTTAGTGTACTGCCACCTATATGGTAATTCACGGATACATGTTTTTTTTCCCAAAGGGTATAACTATAAATTTCTTGGCATTGAGCTTGAGCCCATGGCTCTGGCACCAAGCATCTGTTCCTGTAAGGCCCCTTTGTAGAGTATCCACATCATTTGGGGATTCAATAATGGCTCCCAGTTTGCAGTCATCTGTGAACTTTGTTATCCAGAGTCCCTTAGTGTTGGCCTGTACTTCAGAGAAGTAGATGCCAAACAAGAGCGGTCCCAGGACTGAACCCTGAGGTACTCCACTTGTCACTAGTCTGGAGCTGGATTTGGAGTCAGCTACTTTTACAATGTGGGTTCTATCAGTAAGCCAGTTCGTAATCCATTGGGTGACGTAGGGATTAATGCCCAGCTTAGTAAGTTTTTTTATGATTCCAGAGTGGGGGATGGTGTCAAAAGCCATGGCAAGGTCTATATATACTGTGTCGACCACCCTACCCTTGTCCATGGCTCTGGAGACTAATTTGAAGAAGTCAATCAGGTTCAGGAGACAAGATCGGCCCTTCACGAACCCAAACTGGGTGGGGTCCAGTGTTTGAAGGTTGCCAATGTCTTTGTTTATAAGTTCCATGATAATACACTCCATGGCCTTGCAGATAAGGCATGTCAGACTGATGGGACGGTAGTTTCTGGGATCCAAGGTGGATCCCCCCTTGTGGAGTGGGATAACTGTAGCTCTGTGCCACTCAGTGGGCACGAAACCTGAGGTGAGGCTATGATTAAACATGACACTTAGGTGAGGTGTCAGTTTATATTGTAGTTCATGTAGTACACAGCCCAGGATGTCATCTGGTCCCATGGATACTATATTCTTAGCTTTGGAGAGTGTGTTTTTTACCTGTGTGGCTGTTATTACCAGAATTTGGCAATCTTCTGGTATTGAGATGGGCCATTTAGGGGGTGAGAGGGGGGTGAAGTTGGCACTGAATCGATCTGCCAGGATATTGGCAATATCCTTGGGATCAGTATATTTAATGCAATTCTGTTTTAGCTCAGAGCAGGTCTGAGCATTGACATTTAGATTCTTGACATAGTTATAGAATGCCTTGTGGTTGTCTTTGGAATCTTTGGCAATTTTATTTTCGTAACTAGCTTTGGAGGATTTTATGAGGGATCTCAGTTTCGTACTGAGGCTGGTAAGGAAGTTTTTTGCATCCTGGGATTTTCCCTGTTTTCTGCAACAGTTTCTTCCTTTTGTTGTAAAGTTTGTTTATGGCAGGGGACCACCAGATTGGCTTCTTTTTTTTGGATGAGAGCATCTTGGTTCTATTTGGGATGGCACGATTTATGCATGAGTGGATGTGCTCGTACAGTGCCTTAGTGTAGGATTCAGCAGTTGAACTTTCAGCTCCCGTCTGCATGGGTATCATGAAGTTTGTCACTTCTGACTTGAGTAGTATGAAGTTGGCATTGGAGAGGTTTTTTATGGAGGTTTCCTTACTGGGGGGTGGGGGTGGGATGTGGATGTTAAGGGTGATTAGCTTATGGTCAGACCTGACTAACGAGGGGGTGACCATAGGTGTGGAGCATCGATTTCCCATGTTGGTAATGACCAGGTCTAGGATATTGGAGCCCCCGGTGGGACTATGGATTAGTTGATTCAGGGCATTGGAATTTATGAATTCCAAGAACCGTTGGGCAAAGGTGTTGGTACATGAGTAGTTTTCCCAGTTAATGGCAGGGTAGTTAAAATCACCCAGTATTAGGGTGTTTGGTTCTATCTTAATATTTTCCAGTATGTTTAGAAAGGTGTAGTGAGAATCTTGGGGTATGGTGGGGGATCTGTAGCAAACTACAATTTGGATTGCAGTCTTACCTAGCATTAGTTGCACCTGGAGGATTTCAGATGCATTGTGTTGGGCAACTAGCCTGGTGGTGTGAATATCCATGGTGAATATTGACACTCCTCCACCTTTAGTGTTTCTGTCCTGCTTTGATGGCCAAAAAGTATGGCAAGAGTTGTAGCCTGGTATTGCAGGGGTGCACTCTGGAGCCTTGAACCAGGTCTCAGTTACTGCACAGATATCAATGTTCTCCATTTTCAGGAGTGCCTCGAGAGAGTGCATTTTGAGGTTTAGACTTCTAGCATTGAGTAGCATTACCTTCAGATTTTGCATGCTTGTACCTGATACGGTGGTGGTTTTGTCCTTTGAACTTTGCCTAAAAAAAGGCACTATAGGGGTGGCAAGAGCCTTAGCCAGTAACCTGAATCCCAGGGGTGACAGGTGCAGACCATCTCTGGCAAAGCATTGTGGTCTGTCAATCATGTCGTCCCAGGCAGACAGATACTGGATCCCCTTTGAATGACACCAGAAGCTTAGCCAATTGTTGAAGTCAATCATTTTGTCCTTATATTGTGGTATCATTCTGTGCAAAGGCAGGATGCTACTCAGGGCTAGAGTCATACCTGCCTGGGCCATGTGATCCGAGAGCTCTTCCATGTCTCTTTTCATGTAGTCCAGGGAGGTACGTCTCAAGTCATTCACTCCAACATGGACAATGACAGAGTCATATTTATACTTGTTGTGGAGTGACTTGAGTGCATGCATTATGTGGTGGATCCTGGCACCCGACAGGCAGCTGACTGTAATTTTCTCCTTGTTCAACCAGGTGAGAGGGACATTAGTGTACCGGACTATAGAGTCACCTATGACTAAAGTGTTAGGTACATTGTCTTGCCTTAGGGGCTGTTGCTGGGTGTTACACAGGTGTTGTGAACTATGTGACACTTTGGTTGTGATTGGTGTTTGTTTGCGTTTCAGCTTCAGAGGTCCTTGTTGCTTGGGCAAGTTACAGTTAAGCGCCCCTGCATATGTGGATTTAGTGTTGCTATATGTGGGTGTTGGTGGTGTGGGTTTAGAAGGGTTATGTGTTGCTTGAGGTGTAGTGTGGGGGTTAACCTTCTCCTCTTGACTGTCTAGCACAATCTTGGGTGGAGAGAGCTTTGCTTCCATTTTGGCTATGTAAGTGCATCTCTCACAGGTTATATTGCTGGATGGTAGGAGGAGAGGGTTGTCTGTGTACATGAGGCAATTGCTGCATTGCCCCAGTATGCCCAAATTCACCAGGTGGACAGGAGAAATCACCGGAAGGTGACCCTTGGACATGCCTGGTTTGGTGCTTTTTTTTTTTTTTTTGTAAAGTACAGGAGCTGTTTTCCCTTACCTAAGCAAGGTACTTTGCAATTATAGGCTGTTTAGTGCCTACTATTAATTTCTCCTTATTAACAAGGAGAGTTGAGTGCTTGTATCTGTTTAAGGCTTCCTAGTGCTTTCCAGCAGGTATTAGAAAAAGTGCTAGTCAAAGGGATGCTTAAAGGTAAGATGAAAAGAAAATGCACACTGCAGTGTGCACTAGAGACATTAGACGTGAAAGTAGGTAACTTAAGTTTTACCTGTTTAAAATGTTAAGGTTTAGTGGAGAGTTACTATTTTTAAAACAGCAAGATGGGTTGAAAGGGGTGGTCACTTTTGTATTCTGGTACTGTGGAATACAGTAGGATGGCCAATAAATGTAAATAGTTGTTGCCAGAGGGAAGTAGGTTATCTTGGATTCATGGGCATATGTTAAAAGTTATCCTGAGTGTGATTCAAATGAAAAGAGATTCAAAAGATCATATACCCTCAGCAATATGCCACCCACCACACAAACAGCAGTTGAATGAAGTCAGATTTGAATATTAGGCCTGTGTAGGTATACAAACAATATTCCATACAACTCAACAGTAGCTCTAGCACAGATGTCTTACTTTATATTATAACAATGCACTTTATAGAGGATTACAGCATCATTGTATGCCGAGAAGAAGATGTTGGGAGAAGTATGTCACATAGATGTGGATTTACATATTGGTGTAAAATTATCTACTCACTCACATTTGATTGAACACACACACAGTCTGCTATGAGATTAGAACCATAAACTGTCTTCCTATACAAGCTAGAGAACAAATTAGTTACTGCACATACCAACACAGATATCTGAGTGCAATACTGTCAGAGTGAACATTAGAGGGGATCACATCTTAAGTGTCTAGTTATAATAAGAAGTGGACAGCAGTGCATGACATAGCCCTAGTCACATATGCAGTATTAGCATTGCTTCAAGACAGGTAGTTGAATGAACATACATACACAAGTTGCCCTCAAAGAGATTAGAACCCCTAACTAGAAATCTATAAAACACAGTATTTAACACAGGTGCCACAGCAGAATGCAAGATTTTACACTGTTGGGCAACATTTTATAGCAGATGACATCATCAGCAACTGGTGGAAAGAAGATGGTAGTAGAAGTGTCTCACAGACTGTTTTAAAATGGTTTGCAGATTGTGTGCTAACTGAACACAGTTGCCCATAGTGAGACTAGCTATTTATAGAACACAGAACTTAATACAAGCATCACAGCACAAGTCTGACTTTCTTTGTGTCAGACAACACTTTATAGCAGATGACATCATCAGTGTCTAGTGAGAGTAAGATGGTAGGAGGAGTGTCTCACATGGTGTTCTAAAATGGTCTCCAGAACGTGAGCTAAATGAACACTGACATACACACACCAGCTAACTGCAGTGAGATTAGAACTCCTCACTACTGATCTACAAAACACAGTTCCTAATGCAAGCTCTACACACAAGTTTGACTTTTATATTGTTTCAGAACACTTTATAGCAGATGACATCATCAGTCTATTTTTGGAAGAAGATGCTGGAGAGCTGTATGAACTTGCTGTCTAGTCATGTATGAATGTAAAATGTTTTTCTCAATGACACCAGAATGATGTCAGTAGGACACAGACTCATGCTCTTCAAACTATGCATAGATACACTTACAAGTTGACTGCAGTGAATTTAGAACCTCTAGACAACTAGTCAGAAAAGCTAAAGAACACATTACTTATACCAAGCACCACAGCACAAATCTGACTGCCATGGTATCAGACAATACTTTATAGCAGATGACAGCATCAATGTATGTTGGGAAGAAGATATTGAGAGGGTTGTATGCACTTGCTGTTTAGTCATGTAAAGCTGTCATGTAGTCATGTAAAATCTGTAAAACTTTGTTTTCCATGATACTTGAGTGGTGATATTATGACACAGATTCATGTTCTTCTAACTATGCACAGACACAGTTACACATACAGGCACACACACAATTTGTGTGTTGTGCCATTTGAATCCTTTCCTAAGTGTTTATTCAAGCTGAAGAACACAGTAGTTAACATTTGTGACATCAGTGGAAGTCTGATTTTTTCCTTGATGTAGTGATCTTTATAGAGCAGGGTGTCACACTCAATCACATAAGGGGCCGAAATAAAAACACATAGACTAAGTCAAGGGCCAAATGCTTTGTTCCTTTTTTTATTAAGATATATCTACTAAGACTAGTAGAAGTAAAGATACTTCATCATCCTGAGAGACCATATCTCACGCCATCCTGCTGCATTAATCAGTGCACAGAGCATTGAATTCCATCAGCACCATCACTGTGTGCCTTAGCAAGGTGCATTAATCATGTTTTGAAAACAACAAAAAGCACAAAACAAACTGTAAGTGTACTATAAGCAAAAAAGTTCAAAAACAGTTTTTTTTTTCTTTAATACATTGAAATTTAGGTTTTGAAATTGCTCACCTACTTGTTTTCTGGCCAGATGTCTGAGACCGTTTTCCCCTGGTCAGTGAGTCTATGTCTGGTTTTATGTCTAGTGCTGTGGCAACCTGCAAAACAGCGTGGAAGTTTTCATCGGTGATGTGTGATCTGTGCATGTTCTTGTTTAGTTTCATTATTGAAAACATCTGCTTGCACAAATAGGTGCTCCCAAACATGGACATAACATGGGCAGTGTGAAGTCTTTGCTGTGGCATCAAGTCAGGGAGCAGTAGACAGTAAAAGTCCTCTATCTGGACTTCATGGAACTTTGCTCTCAGGCCACTATCGGCTTGAAGCTCTATCAACTCCATCTGAAGGTGATGAGGTGCACAGTTGATGTCGGCTGTGAAAGGATTGGCAAAGATGTCAAAGCCACAGTGCTGTGCTCTGAAGTCAGAGAAGTGCCATTCAAACTCATCAATTAACTGGCTCACTTTAGTAGCCAAACAAGCACAAGGAAAAGCAGTGGAAAAGGAGGCCGAGATACTCTGACAAACAGGAAAGTGGGCAAGATTGTCCTGTTCTAGTTGGAACTTCCATAAGAAAAGTTTACACTGGAATGCTGCAATCATATCAGGCATCTTCATGATGACTTCTTGTATCCCTGCAGCCTCTGATTCAGTTGGGTGAGATGGTCTGTTAAATCACACAACATAGCAAAATCACAAACCCAGGTTGGATCTGACAGGTTAGGCAAGGGTTTTCCTTTACTTTGGATGAAAAGAGCAAATTGCTCCCTGAGCTCAAAAAATTGTTTGAAGACTTTGCTCCTGCTAAGCCACCTTACTTCTGTGTGGTATGGCATGTCTCCATGCTCTGCACCTACCTCCTGTAAAAACAGCTTGAACTGGCGATGATTCAAGCCAAGTGCTTGTATAAAGTACACTGTTTTTGTGACTGTGGTTATTGTATTATCCATTTCAAGAACCTTACCACACATAGCTTCTTGATGGATAATGCAATGATAGGAAATCAGATGTGTGCGCCAGTCATTATTTAGCATTTTCTCCTTCATTAGTCCAACCAAGCCTTTTTTTCCTCCACACATTGCAGGTGCACCATTGGTAGTTAGCCACACCAACTTTTCCCAGGGTAATTTAATATTATTTATGGACTTCTCCACTGCCTCAAAAATTTCCTATCCTGTTGTCATCCCATGCATTGCAGCTACACGCAGGAGTTCCTCAGTGACAGAGAGGTCTGTCTTCATGGCTCATATAAAGATGAACAACTGCGCTGTATCAATATTTTCTGTCCTTTCATCGACAGCTATTGAAAAAGCTAGATAACTGCGTGCATCTTCAGCTAGCCGTGTTGTTAGATTTCCTGCAAGATCTCAAACTCGATCTGCAATGGTATTTCTTGACAAACTGACATTATGGAAAGCCTGCATCTGGTCAGGGCACACCAGCTCACACACTTTTAGCATGCATTGCTTCAAAAAGGCACCCTCTGAAAAACACCGGGAAGCTCGGGCAATTTCTTTCAGCCACAATATAGCTAGCTTTCGCTGCTGCATCATTTGTTGCTGTAGCTTTAGTAAACATGTTCTGCTGCAATTGCAGTTTGCCTTTTAATTCTTGGACAATTTTATGTCTTTCATGAAGGGTATATTTAGCATACTTAGCTCCATGTTTGGTTTCAAAAAGCCTACGTACATTGTACTCTTTAATCACTGACACCGCCTCATAACACAAAATGCACACCGGTTTGTCATCGCGAAGTATAAACATATATTCGCTTTCACATCTTTCATTAAATTGTCTCCCTTCTGCATCAACTTTTCTTTTGAACATTTTGATTACCAAATTCACAGATGTTGGCCTGGGAAGAGTTGCTCCATGCAGGCACACAGGGATGATGCTTGCCACCACATTAGAATCTAATGTTATCATTTTAGCAGCTTCTATCTACAACCTAGATAGGAAGTGCACCACCCTATATCAACTTTTCTCTCGGACATTTGCTAGATTCACTGATGTTGGCCTTCAGTAGTGGTGCACACAGGGATGGCACTGACACAGCCGGCTGACAATCACTCTCATCACCACCACATGTTACGCACCATTCAGGCACACAGGGATGATGCTGACACAGCCGTCTGACAATCACTCTCCTCACCACCACATTAAGCACCATTCAGGCAAACAGGGATGATGCTGACAGCTTGTTGTCATCTTCCCTAGGGTACATTGCTTATTTTAGAGCCATTCAGGCACACAGGGATGACGCTGACACAGCCTGCTGGCTCTCCTCACCATGAGCCACATAAAATGGTCAGGAGGGCTGGATTTGGCCTGCGGGCCTTGTGTTTGACGTGTTATAGAGATGACATAATTATTTTATGTTACTGTTATGAGACTGGTGTGCAGACTGTGGACTTCAGATTTCCTTTTGTTTTCATAATGTTCACAAATACTTAAAAAGACAGCTTCTTAACCTACATGCAATAAGCTCTCATGAATGCATGTTGCAGAACTGAGACATAAATGTACCTGTTTCTCTATGTTTCACACATAACGCACTCAGTCACACACACACACACACATATTTTGTATGGATTTTTGAATGAAAATGTTGCTGTATGAGTGTTCATATTGTCTTGAGTTGAGTCCACAGTAAGACATGTATCAAACAATCTCAATGTCTAGCATCAGTATAAAGCTTTAACACATGTAGCAATGCAGTTCTGTTTTTCTGTCTGTATTGTAGTTGACATTAGACCTATTACTAACTTATCCATTTTCAAGTGAATGGTTGCAGGGCACACAAGAGTCTGAGTATAGATGTGTTCAGTAACTACTAAGTACATTCCCTTTTCTTGTGCTTTTAAATGCCTTTGGATGGGATGAAAAATACATTGGTATTAAACATAGTAATAATAAAATGAGTGGAAAAACAGACCGTAAAGTCTAAAACAAAATCCAAGAAAAACGGCTGTGTCAGCGTACAGGGTATATATCCAAAGTAGTTTTTATTGTATAAATTACACAAGCGCTTTCACCCTAACTTAATTGTAGGACTTTTTCAAGTGTTAAAACAGTATCACTGTCTGTTAGCCATCTTTAAATACCCGAGTTCAAAAAAAGGCGCCAAAAAAAGACATGTTCAATTTAAAGTGAAAGCACACATTTAAAATCACAGAATATAATCATTCAAAAATAAAAGTAAAATGCATTAATATCCACGTATTCCATTAAAAGTACAAAAACAATACTTAAAAAATATATGTATAGTATAAATGTTTAAACACAAACAACCTATAAATACCATAAGTAAAATAATCTTTTTGAAATACATCCACTAAAGGAACTGAATTTCAACAATAATACCATTTCTGATTAAATAAGGCTTAATAGAAATATAGTCGTTAAGCCCTGGGGGATGGGCAGCATTCAGTCTTATTTGCCAGTAGGTCTCCCTACAGCATAACCAATTCTCCCAGTCTCCCCCTTTGGGATCTATTGGGACTTGTTCAAGAATTCCAAATCAGAAGCATGTATGCTCAGGCTCATTTTGTAGGTGCTTACTTAATGCATTATTTGTATTTCCTTTCCTAATGCTGTACAAATGTTCATAAATGCGTTTATTCAATGCCCTCTCTGATTTCTCTACGTAGAAACATGGTCAGTCTCTACACAGGGCTAAATATACAATACCTTTAGTATAACAGTTACCCTTCTTAAAATAAATCCTACTATTACCATAATTTTTTAAGGTAATAGACACTTCCTCCAAAATGTACTTACAATATCCACACCTACCACATCTATTTGTTCCTTTATCTGGGTAGTATGTATTCCTATAAGTACTACTTTCAAAAACATTTTTTTAATTCATTCCTGTTTTAAAAACAAAGTTAGGTTCACCACCCACTTTGTGCACTATATCCTTATTATGTCTTAACATCTTCCAGTTCCTTTGAACTAGGGCCTTAACTTCCTTAGCAGTGTTACTATGTTTAAGTACTAAAGACCTTTTAAAAACCTGTTCAACAACCACTCCATCACCCGTAGAGGTTTCCAGTACTTTCCCCAAAATGGGTTGGTACCTTGTAGCACGTCCTTATATGATTTCATCTGAAACTTGTTTAATTAACCAGTTAGGGTAACCCCTTGAAGTAAATAGGTCAGAAATAAACTCAATTTCTACTACAAAGTCACTCCACTTTGATGTCATTCTGGCCGCTCTGACCATTTGGCCCTTAACAATACTCTTTTTTTGTTTCCAAGGGTGGTCACTGGTATAAGGGAGGTAAGAATTACTAAAAGTGTCCTTTCTGTGAATTCTTGATTTCAATCCCCCTTCAGTGTTATCTAACCTCACATCCAAGTAGTCAATCCCACCCTGGTCAAATTTGAATGTAAATTTTAAGAAGTCAGTAGTAGAATTCAAAAACTCAATAAAGTCAGAAATAACATTCACTGGTCCTTCCCATATAATGAACAAGTCATCCAAAAAACATCGGTACAACCTAATATTTTTCCAAAATATAGAAGGGAACAAGTACTATAATTCCCATTGAAGGAGAACTAGGTTTGCATAAATGGGGGCACATGCTGCCCCCATAACTACACCTCTAATTTGCTTGAAAGTTTCCCCTTCAAAGTACACAAAATTGTTTTCTAAAACTATTCTTATAAGTTCAACAAGAATATCAATATCAAAACTCAAAAGGGACCTTTGATCTTTCAAAAGTAACCACAAATAGTCCAACCCCTCATCAGTTGGAATACAGGTGAACAAATCAACCACGTCAATGGTTAAGAAATATGTTTCACCTTCATATGGTTGCAAAATTAAACTGCGTAAAAAGTCCCACGAGTCCTTTAACAAATGATCGTACTGGTTGGGAATATGCTTAAGTATATGATCCAAAAAACACGCAATAGCGTATGTTTTGGACCCTTTTCCTGAAACAATTGGCCTATATGGTGGATCAGTTGTACTTTATGTATCTTTGGGTTACCAAAGAAGGTCGCTAGTCTTGGTTTCTTAGTAGTCAAAATGTTGCCAATATTCTCGTCAAGCCTGTTTTCAATAACAAATTCTTCAATA
Organism: Protopterus annectens; assembly: GCF_019279795.1. Classification (NCBI taxonomy): domain Eukaryota; kingdom Metazoa; phylum Chordata; order Ceratodontiformes; family Protopteridae; genus Protopterus; species Protopterus annectens. The sequence goes on along the minus strand of NC_056729.1, from coordinate 232,855,297 downwards.
GCTAAATTTATTTTCCTATATGAGATGTTGATCTCATTGATAGAGATCAGGATGTACACTTTAACATCACTCAACATGTCCAAAATTTTGCTCGAATAATGAAAGGTGTTAACCAAGACCATGCCACCCCCCCTTGTCAGGTTTCATAATTCAAATCCCACAATCAGCAATTAAGTCGTCCAAAATCTGTTTCTCCCTCATAGCTAAATTCGTTTTAAATGACTGTTTTTTCCTTGTATTCTTGTCAATACTCAAATCATACAAATCTGAAATATATATGTCCTCAAAAACCTGCAAAGCCGGGTGAAGAGGTGGGTTAAAGGTACTGGCCTTTTTAAACACAGTTGTGTCATAACCCTCAGTTTGGTCAAACAAAAGTGCAAAATTTAATTTCCTAGTATATAGTTTTAATTCAAGAAGGGTGTCACAAATATCAAATCTAAATGTTGGAACAAATTTAAAACCTTTTTCAAACAGATGAAAATGTTCCTCATTAATATCAATACCACTTAAGTTAAAAATTTTGAAACCATTGTAAGAATAAGTCACTTTGTCAGAATCTACAACTATTTTTCCTTTTGTTTCCTTGTCAAAGTTAATTGTTACACTTTTCCTTTCTTTTTTGTTTTCGTCTGGTTCTTTCCTTTGTCTTTTCCCATGAAAAATCCTGTTCATTCAATTCCCCTTCATCCCCTCCTTCCAAATCAGTTGTTACACCTATAACTTTACCCACATCTAAGAAGGGGGGGTTGGATGTGGAAAAATTGGTCACAGGGGTAGTAGAGTTATGGTTCAAAACCTCAACAACTACCTGTCTGTTGGTTGAAATTTTGTCAACACTTTTAAGTTGAACCTCATCCTCAATAACTGTGGGGTCAGGTGTTTTGTATAAAGTATTTTTAAAGATTTTCCCTTTGAAAACATAAGCCCTATTGTCACTGTATTGTTTTAAATCCCTCTCCAGTTTTCTTTTCTTCCTACCATATATTTCTTCACATTTCCTGTCTATCCGATAAAAACTCTTTTCATAACATTCTTTATTGAACTCAAACAACAAGTCACCCCTAATAGCCTCATCCAATTTTTCAGCATCCTTTAACATAGCATCTACTTTCAATTTAGAAAATTTCACCATTAACTTTAAAATTTTAAAACCACATTCATTAAAAACATTATTAAACTCATTAAGCATGTTAATGTCATAAGAAAAACCTTCAGGGTATTTACAAACACGTAACCCTTGTGGAACAACTTTTTTAACTAAACATTCTTCAAAATATGCATTATCTAAATTAACACACTTTATCCTATACATTTTATTTTCCAAATCTCTAATACCATCCTTCAATGAGGACATAGTCAAAGGATGGACTGCAGCATTAGTCTTGTTCTTTAAACAAGAAGAGTTGTTAAAATAGTTCCCTTCACTTTGTATATGTTTAAACCATTCTTTAACATTATGAAAATGCCGCAAATCGGCATTAAAAACATTATCAGTTTGTTTCACAGTACCTTGGTGTGCGTGAAAACCACGCTGTGAACCTTCAATGTCAAAAGATTCACTCGGTTCAGTAGTTTGGAAAGCAGACTCTCCCCTCCTAAAGGCATCACAAAAAATTTCACCAGTTCCTTGTGAAGTTAATTTACTTCCACAACCCTTGTGTGGCGCTGAAACAAAACCACAAAGTGACCCAGTCTGTACCTCCATGTCACAGGCATTCGCTTGAGTGGAAACCTGATGGATGGTCTCATTCCTCACTTGCCCACATGGAATAGAATTACCAATTGGTTGAAATGCTTCCACTAGACGTGCAATATCTAACTTAAGGCTCTGCATTTCTGTGCTGAGCCCTACAATAGTTGCCGCCACATCCTTTTGGGAGAAACACGGATTCTCAAGGTCTGGTTGCCCAAACTCTTCTTCCAAGGAAAGTTCACCATTGAAAACTGCCATCACCTGTACGCCGACCTCCACAATGTACAACCAAGAATAAAATGAGTGGAAAAACAGACCGCAAAGTCTAAACCAAAATCCAAGAAAAATGGCTGTGTCAGCGTACAGGGTATATATCCAAAGTAGTTTTTATTGTATAAATTACACAAGCGCTTTCACCCTAACTTAATTGTAGGGCTTTTTCAAGTGTTACCCTTCTTAAAATAATGCGTTTTACTTTTATTTTTGAATGATTATATTCTGTGATTTTTAAATGTGTGCTTTCACTTTAAATTTAACATGTCTTTTTTGGCGCCTTTTTTTGAACTCAGGTATATAAAGATGGCTAACAGACAGTGATACTGTTTTAACACTTGAAAAGGCCCTACAATTAAGTTAGGGTGAAAGCGCTTGTGTAATTTATACAATAAAAACTACTTTGGATATATACCCTGTACGCGGACACAGCCGTTTTTCTTGGAATAAACATAGTAATATTTGCCAAACATCTCTTAACATAGTGCATCACTGAGAAATTGATTTGTAGGAAAGATGGCAAAGGGTCTGTGCATGTAAGATTAAAATTTAATGAACTCAACTTGAAATTGAGAAGTAGTTATGCATATCTGCTATGGGAGAAATAGCCATCATGTACTATGGTGTTCATACTGTAGTTTATAGTGGAAATGTTGTGTCATAACTTTTATGACATTAAAAACTATTGCTATTGCTTCCCACATATGTGCTGAGCTGAGTAATGTTCAAACATGGTTCTCTGCTTAAATGGGAAAACAGTAATTTTTCTATTGGGTTGCTTTCCTTCCTGCAAAATCGCTAAGCGATGAGGCATGCCCGTCAGCATTTTGGACAGTACTGAGTATAAAAATACAATTCCCAACTAGTTTTCCCTGTGGTGGAAAGTGTAAGAGCTGTGAGCTCATATTTACAACACAAATAACACAGGGTTTGAATCCATCTCAACTGATTTTTTACACCTGGTGTCAAGATTGCATTATAAAGTAAATGTGATAATTCCTGCAAATGTGAGAATAAATGACTACAGTGAAGTGCTGTAGAAAAATAAACAACAGACAAGTGATTTATATTAACACCCCACATAGAGATTTGCATTTTTCTAAATTAAGCAGTCTAAATAACTGTCAGCGTAAATGTTTCAAAGTAGTGCCTTTATTCTACTTTAACTGTGTTCCTTTAGAGCAGTAACTTTAAGCAGCATTGTGCAGAAGTAACCGGACTAGTGCAGGTGATGACAAAAACTCATCTGTTTTTTCCATAGGATATGAAGAGTCATTCACTGGTACTCAGCACTGGTGCAAAATGCCAAACATTGTGCAAATGCAGAGGACAAAATGTAAAGGGCTTTATTAAGGGGTATTTCTGCCATGTGTGTGTGGCATTTCATTCTATTTTTTGACCAGATTAAAGATATAAAAATGGTGTAGATAGGAAAGTGGTGAAATGGTGGGCAATCAGGGAGGAGGTCAAAGGGGAAGCAATATGAGAATATGCAGAAGAAATTTTGGAAATAACCATAACTATCTACTTCTTTAACAGTGTAATGTGAATATAGGAAGTACATTTGAAGAATTTTGAATGTCGCCACAAAACAGATGGGTGAAAACAATGAAATCATGGTGTATAGACAGATTGGAATGTTGGGGAAGACTAGAAGGAATGTCAGGATCAGGTAGATGGGGTAGGTGAGGAAGCAAGTGCAGAAAAATATTACAAACAAGGCAGACACAGGGATGGTGATGGATGCAAAAGGTTGGGGGACACCATGATTGGGGATAGGTAGGGCACATCAGAGACACATGCCTGTCAAGCATGGGGACAGTAAGTGGCTTCCTATTGGATTGCTTGACATTTTTTTTATCTGCATTCCCACAATCAACTCTTCCAGGTGGATGAGTCATGTAGCAATGCTATTTTCCAAGACCTCACACACCATCCCTGGCAGGTATTGGTGGGTAATGTAATCCCCACCTCCACTACTACTCCAGGAGAGTATCAATGCACTAGTTGCAGGTGATGTTGATGGCCCAGATAGTTTAGGGACTGCCAGAGCAGTACTGTCAATATACATCCTATATGTGCTGGGTGTTGGTGCAGCAACCAATGGAGGGGTGGCAAACTGAGCTGCAGAGTTAGCCTACCTTCCTGTGCTGAAAAACATTTTATTTGTTTGCAGAAAAGTATGACATCAGAACAGTGTGATCGCACATATAAGAAAAAGAGAGATAGGGGGTGGGGTTTAGAAAAAAAAACATAATTAGAACCATTATTATCTGACGTACATTCTTAATTACAATTAGATACACTTTTACTATTACAGTAGCTATAGATCTTTCAAAATAAAAAATAGGATTGTGAATTTTAACAACTACTCCTGGAAATATACATATATTGCAAATATGCTTTTAAAGATAATACAGATTAAGTTAACAACATGGCATTTATGCCAATTTTGATGAAAGTAATATGAAAGAATGATATTTTTCTAATTACAATACATTTGTTCTAGTGGGAATTGAGCTCACCAAACCTGAATACACTATTACACTTACCTCCTACAATTACCTTGAGCCATAGAATAAGGAATGTGTGGTTGGCTTTTACAGTTAAGATATGCACACTTTAGTTGCTAGTAATGTATGGAAGAGCAATACTTTTAATAAAATAATGTTAATTTCTGCTGCATACATACACCTTGCTTTTCTGAGTCTTTCTAGGCATTCTGCATGTGCCTCCCTGTTCACTGAAAACTTCTGAGCAGCTAAAAAATAAAGAAGGGAAGAAAAACAGACATGACAGCATTATGCAAACCAGCTTTGGCTATCTTCAGCTTTCTACTTCAGTTGGTGTTTCTTTATCTGTGTACTTCTACTACTGGTTGAGTTGTGCTTGTTTCCACTATTTCAGTTCATTATAACGATGCCTGCATTGCTCACCAGTGTGTGGTATGCCAATCGCACGGGAGACATCCTTGGCTAGATTGTTTCAAGCCCCATACTTATACTGAGACCCGGTATAGTCACCCTGCAGCATCCTACATCTGTAGTGCTTTACAAGGAGTACAATGAATACTCTTGACTCCTCCACACCCCTTCTTTGAGCATGAATTGGGCGCCATCCTTCTCAGCTCCTGCCATGTCACACAGGTCATCCAGTAACAGTTAAAAGTCTTTTGCTGCCAATTCATGATATCATATGTTTTATGGCCAATGCACAAACCCACACAACCATGCAACTTTGTTTGCATGATGGTGTGCAGAGAGCAATATGCCAAACATAGAGGAAGATGGTTTATGAAACAGGAAAGGTAATGTGACAATTAGCACTAATTTATGTCTTCTCTGCTGCTAGATCTGACAAAATTTTGTCCAGTGGTCAAGAATGGGAAGTAAAATTGACTTTTAAACCTGAATTGGGTGTGGGATCAATTTTCTGACATGATATATATTTTGTCATGCCTTACACACTGATAAAAGTAATTTGTACAATGTGAGATTCACACCTATGTAAAGGTTGAGTATACATACACTTACACATAGGTGTTTTTTTCTCATTACCAAAGAAGTATGTGTCAAGTATAGTCATTAATTATATACACACATTAAAGAGTGAGCAGTGGTGCACTTCAGTTTACTATGTATGTATGTATGTGACCTGACAAGGTCCTAGTTTATGCATCCCCAGGTGTGATGCAGGAATAATGTGTGACAATATACTGGAAAAGCATATACTTATATTACTTTCAGAGTAGATTTCTGAGTTTTGGGCCAGACCACACAATACATTCTGTTTTACAGCTATACTTGTGTTGTGTGATTTGTGTAGATGACTGTCACTAAAGTATTAAGTCCATCCCAGGGCAGAAAAAAAATGTAATTACAGAAACATAATTGTCATGATACCCCATTTACACATAATTCGTATGATATTGTGTTTATGCTCAATGAATCTGCTATACATAGTTATTGTTATACATAATTATCTTTATATTGTAATTTTTTTTAAAGAAATTACAATAGAACACCATTAAAAAAGATTTCAGTGCATTGGATTAGAACCCATGTTCAGCTGTGTTGAGGTTATGAACTTACACCTGGTGTCTCAGGGAAAGCTAGCCATGGGTGGGGTGTATTTTTTATACTCAGTACTGTCCATAGTGCTTACCGCTATTCAACTCCACATAGCATGTATGCACAAAGTAAAGCGAAACAAGTAACAATATTTCATTTTAGCACATAACAGTTTCTTTTCTGTCTTGTTTTCTGTCTGCAGCAGTGAAACTTGTATTTGCACAGGTGAACAACATGCAACTATTACAGGCAGAAGCTAATTTACATAATTATTATAATGAATGCTTATGATCATTTATCATTAAAAAATGTGTGACAGGAAACACACTCTACCTATCTTATGTATTATGTGCCTCAATGTTTTTACATGGTGTCTACAGACACAGTTCATTCACAGATTAATTAATTATTATCCTAGGTTCTGACTACCATGCAATGTCACTAATTATGATTGTGCTTCTTAAGGCAACTGACATTATTTTTTAAATATGTATGTGTTCCACTGTGTTTGCTCTAAGCCATGCACTTCACACATGTTAATAAGAGACAAAAACAAGTTAAACACGTTAGATAATTGCACAGCTCTAGATTTGAACAATCACAGTAATGAAGTTACAAAACACAGTGGGAGTGTATCTCTTTTTGCCACACACACAACTTTGTAGCAACGATCAAATCATGTGAAAACAAACAGTTCACATCTCTTCTACAGTATTAACAAGACAGACACTTGTACATTATCATTTGGTTGTACATGTGCGACTTACATATTTAGTGCAATGAGTGATCACACAACCATTAATTATTAATGTACAAATGTGGCTTTCTCTCTTCTCTTTGTATTGTGCTCATTCTTCCCATATCTCTGTTGTAATCTCAGATATGCAGTCTACAGTGCATTGTGTATCATTCTCCTTTAACTGTTTGATAAAAATACAAGACAGTGAAAGGCATTTTTCAGCACATGCAGGAAAGTTTGGCTATTATTGATCAAAATGAATGTGTGCTGCTTTGTTTCATTTAAAAGCTTGTTGATGTTAGTTCCATACTTTAAAGTGTATCATCAGTGACACTCCCACTGCAGGGAAGGCTGTCTGAATTGCTGTTGTATTTTGTTTCTTTCTCAAACTAATCATTCACAGTTGCAATCCATTAGCAACTAACAGTGTTATAGACCCTACACTATCTTTACATCTGCTACATAAAGTCAGAAGTTTGGTATTCAGCAGTTCTAATCAGTTCACACCTCATGTGCATCTTCACCATGCTCAGAGGGCTGAATATACTCTATAAAATGGTAAACATGTAGCTAGGGAACTTGAAAGTGAGGAAACGTGTGTATTTGGACAAAATAGAAGTTTGGTATTCAGCAATTCTAAAGAGCTCACACTGAATGTGCATCTTCAGAGGCTTAGAGGGCTAAATCTATACTATAGAAAGGTAACCATGTAGGTAAGGAACACAAAGGTGAGGAGACGTATATTTGGATATAACAAATGTTTGGTATTCCTTTGAAGATGATTTATTTGTGGAGAAGACTTCTAATTAGGATAAGGTATGCTTGTTTTATTCAAGTACATTCTAGATTGTGTAAAAATGTCACAAATCTATTTATATATCCAGGGGAAATGGAACTTTTATCTATATGCAATTCTTATACTTCACTGTTGGCAAAGGCATTTTGACAGGCATTTACCTTTTGCATATAAACTGGCTACAAACTTTCATCATAAATATTATTTTTTAAAATGATTTGATTTGACAATATTCTATGTTATTGGAGAGAAATGTAATGTATGTGTCACTAACACAGGTGTTATGCTTCTGAAATGTCCCAGGGTCGCCTCCAGGGGAATGGTGGGCACAGTAAGAACTGACTGTGTGGACTTGTGTGTGTGTGTGTGTGTGTGTGTGTGTGTGTATATATATATATATATATATATATATATATATATATATATATATATATATATATATATATATACACACATACATACAATTAATTCTGTATAGTATTCCTTGATTTGTACGAACCTTCATCTGTTTGTTGCTTTGGGGGTGGGGGAGCCACCTGCCATTGTGCGTTCCAAGAACAATGTGTGTTTTAAGAGCTTTTCTGTTGAAAATGTGTAGGCATCCTGATATTTTAGTGGGAAACACAATACAGTGCTTCCTTGGTTTGGACAAACCTTGGTTTGTGTGTGAGGGGGAGGTGGGACAACCGCATAACCTTCAGTTTTACTAAATGAAAATTTGTAATGTTGGCAAATGTGTATGTAAGCAAGACATTAGCTATGTGATATTTATGTGTTTTATCCTTCACTGTTTTATATCACATAAGATTATGGAACCCAACCCTACAAATCCACCTACCCCCCCCCTTCCAATGACTCTGAAAATGAACTGATACTTCAGGCTTTCAGGCACCATGGAGCCTTTCTGCTGAAGAGAGGATATAAGGGTATGGCTGCTATTATGCAGATTTGGAACTAGCTAGTGAAAGATGCCAATGCAGTACAAGGAACAGGAATTATGATCAGTTGCATTATTGGGCCACTGAAATGATTTCATCAGCCCAGAGAAGAGCAGCTGCAGTTGCCTGAGAACAGCTGGCTACAAGGGGTGGTCCTGCTACTGAGCCCCCACTGACACCAAATGAAGAGTTCCTGTTCACAGTCAGAGATCCAGACAGCTCAGTGGAAACTTCACACTGTGTGCTTGTTGTCAGTGCTGATGTGGCTTGGATGACAAGTATGTCTCAAGAGCAGCTTCTAGGTAATTGTACATAGGCAAGGTTTATATGTGCTTGTATACCAAAATATTTAATGTAAATAATATTTCCCGTTAAATTTATTTCTTCTAAGAGTTATATGATACAGTTGTTTAGTACACATGGCTGTGTGTGGATGTGTCAGACAAGTTTCAGTTTCAGCTGTTTCTTACAGGACATATAGGTGATTGTGTATTTGTTGTCCTGTATTATTCCCATTGTGATGGTTAACTTTTGTTCTTTCTTTGCTTCATTTATTTCAGGACCATCCTCCCTACAAAGTATGGAGACATTTGCACATGGTAAGCAAATGTTTATTTGCTTATTAATGGCATTTAGATATATAAATGATCTATATGTGTGAGGTGGGTGTAATGAGTGTCTGTATTGCTGTACCATCTGTGATTGTTGTGTGACCAGTGTTACTTTGATATCATAGAAACTGGTTTAATACTTAGTGTAGTAGTAACTTAGTTCCTGTGTTTGTTGCTTATTATCACAGGTGATCCAGACAGTGGAAGTGTAGGGCTCCTACAACCTGATGTCAGAGTATCGGTAGGCTCTGATGATTATAGTCACTAAATGGAGGCACAGTCAGGGGGTGCAAAGGTTGAATTTGATACTGAGGTTATAACTCATCTATCCCCTATATTTCTTTCAGACACAATTAGTACACCTACACATATATATATTCCACTGAGCACTCAAATATTGGACAGGTTCAGGGTGACACAATTGATCAGGGTGAAATACAATGCAGGAGGGTTGGTAGAGGTGCTCAGAGGATGCCTGTTGTCCACCCTCCACCTAATATTGGCATGTCACTACATGCCACTTGACATATGTTTAAGGCTGTTGTGGAAGAACATGCATGTTCCACTAGGGCCTCCAAAGACACACTTGGAGTTCTAGATATGGCACAGGCTGATGTGTGTAACTGCCTCCACCATGTGGCCGATTCAATGGATCAGATGAATGACATGATGGAATGTGCATTGCATGTGATGGAATGTTTGCTGGGAGGGGAACAGCATCCACAGAGCAGTAGGTTAGCATCATCATCTGCTGTTAGTCTATGTGACTGTGCCCAGTCCTGCTCCCATAGTGGCACTGCTTCCACTGCCCCATTAGTGGTTGAGGTGTCCACACCCAGACATGGTAGAGCAAGTGGTTGTGGACTTGGACGTAGTTGTCAGGAGAGCTCATCCAGCAGATATCACTCATGTTTGTGTAGCACCATCACATCTGACCATAGGCATGGATGTGCCAGTGTGACTCCTGTCAGAACCAGTTCTCAGGGTCAGGGGTAACAATGATGAACTGATATCTCTACCATGCATAGCTCTCACCTGTCTGACATTCACACACATTTAACAATGAGTGCCCACACACACACACACACACACACACACACACACACACACACACACACACACACACACACACACACACGCACGCACACACACACATACACACGCACACACACATATGTAACTGGTACATGAGGTATTCTTGAGGCTTACAGTTCATTCTGCCTCATTCATCATTTGATAATTATCTACCTTTCTGTCTGCTTGTCTTTCTTACTCGCACACAATCATTACCTTTTGTGATAGCTTTGGCTCATGCCCCCCCTAACAGCACCCTGTGCAAATGATGATAACTACGCCATCACCCTGTTTCTATCTTTTGGATTCAGGGATGCATATGCATTTTTTCTGATGCACAGGGTGCATAGCTGACTGAGTGCTTAGTGTACCTGTGTTGGTGATGTTGTTTTGAAAAATTCTACTGCTTTCTTACAGCTTTTTTATTGTTGTGAACAATACCTTGAAATTGTTGATATGTCAGTGCAGCTTACTGCTTCAGTTCTGAGAATGTAAAAGTAATTAGAGACTAAAGAAATAATTTTGTATTGTATGTATTTTTGATGCATGAGGTCTATTAGCTGATAAATAGCAGATATTTATTGACATAAGTCAGTGCTCTCACATATTGATGTCATGTTTGGACACCTCACATACCTTCTACTTAGGTACCTTTAAAAATAACAGCATGTAAGTACAGGTATCTGCCATTCATTTGTGTTCGTATCCATTTATTTTCAATTTCCAGGTTCAACACTTACCTTGATAATCCTGCAGTTACAACTGTTTTAATTTGGGGCTGAATCTGTGTCATGCATATTATATGGGCAATTAAAGGTTGGGAGCTTTGCCTGCCATCAGTCTTACTGTGTATATATATGTATATATATATCTATATATATATATATATATATATATATATATATATATATATATATATATATATATATATACATACATGGGATCCAGTCACTACAACGAATTTACGTTTCAACGAAATGTAAATTCGCGAGTACACTTCCGCGAAAGTGCATTTTGTCGAAAATGCCCTTTCGCGTAAAGATAATAATAAGAAAAAAAAAAAAAAGTAGTTATGAAAACATGCAGTTTGCATGTAATCTTAGTTGTACATTAACGTTTACTGTTGATGTACAACTAAGCAAACTAGTGCTGAGATTGTGGTACAGTGGGGATAAGGGAATATTCCCTTTTCCCCACTGTAGTGCGATCTCAGAGTGAGAATATTAAAGTAGAGGGGGTGTGCGGGGTGCAGCCCCCCTGCAAATTATTTTTTTTGTGGGTTTTTGTTTGGGATAGTGATCGGCTGAGTATACTTCAGCGAAAGTGCAGTTTAGTTGAAGTGCATTTTCGCTGAAGTGGGGATCTACTTTTCTTTTTCGAACAAGTGTAATTTCGATGAAGAAAAGTAGATCCATACACACACACATATATATATATATATATATATATATATATATATATATATATATATATATATAGATATATATATATATATATATATATATATATATATATATATATATATATATATATATGTGTGTGTGTGTGTGTGTGTGCGCATTGGATGAAAGTCGTATCCCTTAGGTGGTCAATGGTCAACATGTGTGCTATCCTGTGCCTCTTAGCCAGAGGAAGGGCATACTGTGCACACCTATTTCTATCTACACTCATAGATGGTTCCCCCGCTGAGTTATCACCTGCATGTATCTATGATGACCTTGCCAGTGATAGAATGTGTGCTCCTTCCCCTTGTTGTTACTGTTGCAGCTGCTTTCTCAGTATAATATTGTGTAGGATAACACAGACAGTGAAAATTTCAGCACAAGTACTGAGATCATGCAAGGCCCCACCCCGTTGTATCTAGGCACCAGAACCATAACTTTAGCAGCCCTAATATTTCTTGTTTGAGCATGTGTCTCATTTTGGATGGCATCAACTACCATGGTTTGAGTGCATACCTTACATCACCCAGTAAATGACCTTGTGGTATATCCCCCCCTGGAAAACCACTGATAGTGCTGAGAGTTGTGCCAGATCTGAATGTCATAGTAATTGCCAGGGCTGCCAACACACACACATTCAGGATGCTTCCCTTAGCATTACACATGACCTGGCAGTTAATGGAGTGGAAACATTTTTTGTTTATGTAGACTCTTCCCTGTTCCCTGGGTGGTCCTTTGATCTCAATGTGTGTGCAATCTATGACACCCAAGACTTCAGGGAAGTGTGCTATGGAGTAAAAATCCTGCATAGTTGTAGCTCTGTCCTTGGGGTTATGAGGAACATATATGTAGTCACTGGCATGCTGTAGCACAGCATTCAGGAATTGATGTAGCATCTTGCATATTGATGCCTTTGACATCCTGTTGGTCTCTGAAAGGTTCCTGTAGCTAAATTTCTAAGTGCTACACATGCCTTGATCTCAGCAGGTATTGATTTCCCTCTGTTTGCCCTTGTACTCAGTTGAGGACAATAGATGTTCCAGAGTTCCTGTAGTGTGTCTCTATCTATCCTGTAACACTGTAATATTTCATTCCTATGCAGACCATGAAAATTTAAATGGGTCTAAACACCCTTCTCCTTTTTGGCTGAGGTCTATTAGCAGTAGTAGCAACATAGAGTTGAACCTGTTGTACGTGCACATGCAGAAAAGCAAGTGTAGCCACTAACATTCTTCCTGTGTACTATATTTTATGTGGTAGTGTTCCAGTAAGTTTTGGAATTTGAGGTAAAAACACATACTGAGTGTACACAATTGTTTTATAGCTTGTTTCTGAATAGCTCCTCCATCTTGCATTAGTTGATTAGCATACATTTCAACTGCTTATGCTGTAATTAGCATGCCACAAAGTTTACTGGGTTTGCCCAACTCTACACAATACCGTGTGCTACTGTGTGCACATTGCACTGTTTTACACACACACACACACACACACACACACACACACACACACACACACACACACACACACACACACACACACACACACACACACACACACACACACACACACACACACACAGTTTTGGCAAGCCATGTAGGGTTTTTTGAATTCAGCCCTATATCTATTTCAACAATTTTTCTTTCACTTAAACTTTTTAATTCCATAGACACATTTCTCTTAACAGAACTGTCAGATTCACTGTCAAAACTACCACTACATCTAGATGCTACTTTACAGGTAATTAGCGATGATCTCAAATGAACCTCATTACTTACATTAATTACCTCTGATTGGTACCCCGCTTCCTTCATAAATTCATTTATCCTGGAAATTTCAGACTGCGTCACTGTTTTGTAATTTGATCACTTGAAATATAAGATGCTCTTTACTGATAGCTTTTTGTGCTGTAAAGCTATCACAAGAAGAAAAAAATAACATCTCATTAGGTGTATTTTACACTTCCCTATTGAAATGTTAGCACTTGAAATGGTGAGTGCCGAAATGCAAAAAACAAATAAATAAATAAAAGACTGAAAACTTGGAGAAGAGCAAATATTGAAAATCTGTCTTCTCCTGAGAACATCTCTTTGTAGGAATGGCAAGCTTCCCTGCACTTCCCATGGGGGGGGGGCAAGGCCCCCACTCCCCCCTGATTTTATATATACCAATTCTGAGATTGCCATACCTTGGATTAAAGGGAATACTCTGAGAAATGGTATCTCAGATTTGGTATATGTAAGTCAGTTCTTTCAGCCATTCAGTCTCCTCATTTTGGAACTCACACTAGTGGGTCCCAACATTTCATATAGTTGCCTCACTGGGCTATATGGCTCAGTATGACAGAAATCCTCTTTCAGTTAAATCATTAAGACAATATTTCTCCATCACATCCATAGCCCTGCAGTATTAATCAGCTTCTGAAAAGTTTGTGAAACAGAAGTAAGAATGTACATGGAAACCTTTGAGCACACTAGTAAAAAAAAAAGAAGCTTTCACGTTGCTCAAAACAATATATTAAAATCTCCAAACACAAACAAGGTAATGGTCAGTAGTACGTAGTCTCTGGACACTATTTCCAAAAATATTCGCCACAAACACATCCAAAGAACTACTCAATGGCTGCATATAAAAACAGTAGATTTATTGGTGAGCACTTTCGTGGTGTTGAAATACCACTTCTTCAGACGTAATAAAAACTAAACTGCACTCTACTTAAATACCACTCAATCATTGACACGCCCAAACCTTTTCACATGTCATCATTCAACTATATGCTAGTTAGACTCACACTACCTAAAAGCAGAGTTATACTCAATAAGCATATACATGTTTACACAAAAATAAACACAAAATAAAAATAAAAACACATCATAATAAATACATATCCGATGTGCAACATCTTTAAAAACATACAGAAAATGTAAAAAAGACATTGTACTAACTTCATTAATGTGCACTACAGAAAAAGACAAATGTATCAAGGCAGAACTCCCTGTATAAGCAATGCTGACAAACCTGCTAAAAAATGCAACATTATATTCATAACAGAATGTTATTTTCCTAAACAATATATAGTCATATACAAGAATTCAAAACAGCATGTTTACCTATGTAGCAGTCTGGACTTCAATATGGGTTTGAGGGGTACCTTTTCATTCAGCCCCCTCCCCTTGTCTGCTCGAAGCCTCAATATCCACCTGCTCTCTGTTGTCTCAGTCAAATTCACTATATCACCACCTCGTTCATTACCATACACCATTTATATTACATGAAACCTAAAACTGTGACTGGCATCAGTCTTGTCAACATGCCTTGCCAAAGCATTAGTGTTGTCTTTGTTTCTAATTTTCAATAAATGCTCTCTGATTCTATATCTCAGCTTTCTATTGGTTTTACCCACATAGTAAGCGGAACATCTGTTGCATACGGCCAAATAAACACTGTTGATACTATTGCAGTTTGCTTTTACCATGCTGTGCCAGTGAATGTTTTGGACATCGGAGAAGCAGGTAATTCGAATAAGAAGTCATCCCTAGACAGAGATGGCTGAGTGGAGAGAAATGAGCAACTACCATCTACAAAGGAAGCAGTATTGCAAGAGACAAGATCGCCCAAGGAGAAGCAGGTTTGTCTAACGCTGCCCATCCGGTTGGACAAAGACCCGACTCCCAGAAATGGAAGCCAAAGCCGGATGAGACGGAAACCATCACAGGAGTACCCAGGCCGCATGAGGCAGAATGGCAGAAGGAGAACTTAAAGTTGCATTTAGATATCCCACTACTGACTACAACAAGCAGCATTTCATTCACAGAATTACAGAGTCCCAGTTTGGGAATTTCAATTGATAGTCCACAAGGAATGGATGTGAATGGGAGTCAACCGAAACGGAGTACATACAGTCCTATGGGAGTATTGGAAGACAATCTTGTTTGGAACATTTCACAGAAAACTTTGACTCATGCTCAATGTGTACTATTAGATATTGCACATTAATGAAGCTAGTACAATGCCTTTTTTATATTTTTTGTATGTTCTTAAAAATGTTGCACATTGGATATGTATTTATTATGATGTGTTTTTATTTTTATTTTTATTTTGTGTTTATTTTTTTGTCAATATGTATATGCTTATTGAGTATAACTCTACTTTTAGGTAGTGTGAGTTTAACTAGCATATAGTTGAATGATGACATGTGAAAAGGTTTGGGAGTCAATGACTGAGTGGTATTTAAGTAGAGTGCAGTTTAGTTTTTATTAGGTCTGAAGAAGTGGTGTTTCAACACCACGAAAGTGTTCACCAATAAATCTACTGTTTTTATATGCAGCCGTTGAGTAGTTCTTGGGATGTGTTTGTGGAAAATATTAAAATACTTATGGCACAAAACTGTTTGGCAGAGTAATGAAAGAAAAAAAATGCAATCCAGCTTTCTTTGTAATTGTCCAGATTGTTTTCTAGCAGACTATGCTGGGCATGCAAACATGTGCAAGTGCATATTTGCATCTTTGCAGCACTGCTGCCACAATGGCTGCTCTCTAATCATGGCTGCTCTGTAATCATGGCTGCTCACTAAAGTGGCTTCCTTTATGAGCCCCCTCTTAAGAGCAAGTAAAAGGACAATGCATTGTTATGTTTGTCCATGATTTTGTTTTGGGGGGGGGGTGGAGGAAGTTTGCCTAGAGCAGAAAAAAGGCTGCCTAATTCTATTATTAAATGCGGATTCTTTCTACACAGACTAGATGTACAACTCTACTGAGTTAAGCACAGGTGGCGGGATTTTTTTTTTTTGGGTAGAAAGGAGCTGGTTTTGTAAGGATGCATCTAATATCACATTGAAGCACCAAGTTCATGTTAGAAGAATGCTTTGTGTGAAAATTGCTGAGTTCCCAGATGTTATTCATGCTATCCTGATAATGTGCCCTGCCAGTTTATTTTAATATTTCTGTCTTGCTAGTTGTTGGTTTTATTCTCTCCCTTTTCTTTTTGTTATCAGTCATGTGATCTGTGTTTAAAAGCAGCAGTATCTAAGGCTAGATAAATGTATATGTTTTATTCTGTGTGGGTGGTTGGGCTAACAAACAAAACTTCTTTAGTTATGTTACAAGTTTTAGTATGTAAAAATACAAAGCAGGCATACTGGATCATTACGTATAGACAGTTAGGTTTAGGGCAGTTTTTTAGAATTATTTGCTGCATGGAAGGTATGACAGAGATGGTATAACTGCATTCTTTAGTAAAGAAGACAACAGATCATAAACTTTTCAAAGACATTCCCCAGGATTCAGCAAGCTCTGCACAGAGTGCAGGAATACTGCAAGAGCTGCTGCAGGCAATATGGCTGATGAGCGATCCAGGAACGAGCTCCCGGGACATGCACGAGTGCTCCTACAATATTCCTGCATGGACATCTCTGCTATATGCTAATTAGCCCATTTGCTGGTGAAAACCATGCAAATGAGCTAAACTAGCAATTCAGGAAGCAGGCAGGCATCTGTGCAGGAATAGTGTAACCTGCAGAAATGTATTTGGTTACTAACCGAATACATTTATGCAAATTACAAAATGGAGGCATGACACCTCCAAAGAAAGCTTATATTCAATGTAGTAGGCATGCCAATGGACAGATATATGGCCATTGGCATGGGAAATAGTTGCAAAAATTATAAAAAAAACTTTTATTTTGGCAGATTTCGACCACTTAAGCATAGGGCAGCAGTGCGCAAATGGGATCGGCCCAAAAATAAGAAAAAAAGTTGGAAATAAGCTTTTAAACCCAAATCAGCATTTTGCCATGATAGTCAATGGCATGCATAAGACTACAATACCAGGGGAATAGTGGTTGCTAAGGGGGAAGGCTCAGTGTGAGTGTGGTAACTATGAATTCTGTTTTATGCAAATGAGGGGACTGATACTGAATCACAGAATTCATCTCAGTGTTAGCTTGCACCCAACAGTGTAGGTGCAGCAACACCATGGTATAAGTATAAGAGGTAAATGACCTCATAAGGGGGAGTGTCATGCATGCTATAAGCTTATTGGAGCTCTGTGGCCTGTGTTTGCCCTTAGCTAAGCACAGCTATGGAAGTAGGTGTGTCTGAGGCTGCCTGGCAGTGTTTACATTGCCAAAATGGGTGTGCGTGCCGCTCACTGGGTTTTAAACAAACAAAAGAAAAAACACACAGGAAATAGCAGCTCTGTTCATATCTGAGCACTGGGTAAGTACTGCATGCCCAGGGTTATACAGGAAGGCAATGGGAATGGAAAACAGCAGTAGGAAGGCAATCAAGGTGAACTAGCATAGCTGGCAGGTGAAATGCATCAGAATCAGCCAATTAAACAGACAGCAGCCCAGCCCAGCACACTACTATAAAACTATAAAAACACCTTTCACTCTGGTTTTCCCACAAACTTTACACCACCGGTGTACACAGATGGGGAAATTTTACCAGACAAAACTAACAAAATGTTAGGGGCTGCTGTTGCTTTCATACATCAATATGTGGAAGAGACTGAGGATGGTGAAGATGAGAATGCTGAAGACCAACCCACACTGAGAAGAAGGATAAGAGTGTACAGACCAAGGGTAACCTACCAGGGGCTACATGAGCTGGAGATAGTGGAGCGCTATAGGGTGGACAGGGACATTCTACAGCAAATTGTTGAGCTGAGCTGGTCACGCCTCAAACACAGAACCAACAGAGAGGAACCAATCCCAGTGGATATCAAGGTATGTGTAGGCTTAAGAATACTAGCCACAGGTGCCTTCCAAAGGCCAACTGGGGATATCATGGAGATCTCACAGGCATTAGCATCCAGGGTACTCCACCATTTCCTGGATGCCATGTCAGCACATGCTGGTGAGCACATATATTTCTTCAACACCCGTGAGGTGTTGACCAGCAATATGCATCTCTTACATCAAATAGCAGAATACCCTGAGGTAGTGGGTGCTATAGACTGCAATCACACACACATCAAAGCACCACCTGATGAGCAGGTTAGAGTCTACATAAACCGCAAGGGCTTCCCCTCCATCAACTGCCAGATTGTGTATGATGCCAAGGGCATTATCTTGAATGTGTGTGCTGGCAGCCCTGGAAGCTATCACAACTCCCACATCTGGCATATGACACAGCTGTACCAGACATTTGCCAGTGGGGACATCCCATATGGCACCTAGTGGGAGATTCTTGTTACGCATTGGAGCTGTGGCTGATGACACCCATTAGAAATGCACACACACCCGAACAAGAACTCCATAATGAGGCACACGCACAAACCTGAATCATAATAGAGTATGTGTTTGGGATGCTCCAGTCACGGTTCCGCTGCCTGGACATATCCAGTGGAGCCTGCAACTACTCTCCAGCTACATGTACACAAATGTTCATTGTATGTGCCATGCTACACAATATGATCCTGCGGAAACAGATGCAGCAGGAACAGCACAGGGCAAGGCCACACAGCTCCCGACCATTTGCCAAGGCCATCATGGGCACAGAGGGACTCGGAGGAGGAACAACTTGAGCATGCCCATGTAGGCAGAAGAAGGCTTGCCCAGTATGCCCAGGCTTTGGCAAAGAGGCAACGCATAGCACATACACTGACACAGTGGGGACCCAGGGAATGACACCTCTCTCTGACTCACACAAACAGTAAAAGGTATGCCAACCATGACACTACCTGTGCTTTGCCATATATAGGGAGTGCACTATGTGCATCCGACATAGTCAGCCCTCCATCACTGTCCTCAATACTGGCACAGCCACAAGGTAAGTCATTCTTCCTATCAATTGCTGAATGGAATAGTATGTTCTGCCAGTTGTATCTATGGTAAGGTTATGAGCATGCAAGGGAATCGGGTGACTGAATGGGATGACAGCAGATAGTGGATACCTATATGGGCAACATGAAATCCATAACAAATACTGGTGTCAACAAAGTAGGCAGTACTAGACAAGGTGACAAATCCCACTGCAGTACATGTGGTGGCCCAAATGTGTGTCCATAGGACACACACATGCATGCCAGTGAGGCTAACATACCCAATACCAGCCTCAGCTAGCAGGACAGGTGTAGATGACCATAAAGAAAGGAGCCATGGCCTGAAGTTAAATGCAAAAAAGTGTATAGTGATACCCTTTGAAAAAAAACAAACCCACCCAAAGCCTATATATAGTGGCAAAACCCACTACAGAAGAAGAGGTTCAGGGACCTGGGGACCCAGGTTGACAGTGCCTCTCTCGCTTGCTTTCACCTAAATAAAGTGGTTCGAAAGACTACATTGCCCACCACCTGATCATGAAGGGATTCGTGATCCAGATCAAGTGAGGTCATTGTTCCTGTGTACTCACACTTATCAGACCAGTGATCGCACAATGCCCCATTTGGGATTTGGGATCCTGCACACCACCAGCAACCATTGGAGAGACCCCACCCAAAAGTAAAAAAACAAAAAGAAAAACCAAAAAGGACCTGAAAAATGACATAAGCTACTCAGAAACAAGACGTCTGCTCAGAGCATACCTGTGCCCTCAGAGGTGACCCAGACTGACAAGGGGACCCTTGACCAACCCGGAATTAATGGACATGCTCCACCTCAAAAAAACCAAAAACACCAAACCAAACAAGGAGAGAGACTTAAAAACCTTAGATGGGATATATTAGATTTATCAGGAGGGATTTATCATTGTCCACCCAGAGATGCCCCATGCCATGGAGCAAAATCCCGTCCATGTGAGGCAGAGAGCACCTTTGCTTCAGTGGAAATCTTGACCTGGTGGATGGGGGATCTAGGGGTTTCAGGGAAAGGAATCACAAATCAACTCTGGACGGAGGGCAAACACACATAACAAACAACTAATAACATAATTTCTATAAAAATGCTTAAGTAAACACAAAACTTTGGGCTAGGCTTATGTAGGCCACCTATGAACCTATGTGCTAAGGCCTCCAATTCATGGCAATGGTGAACAGCCCCCCTCAAGACTTACACAGACAGACTACAAAAGGTCTGGCAGTTGTATGTTAGTTCTGAAGGGTAAGAAGTCTGAAACTGAAATGCAGGTCAATAAAACCTAAGATCTGTACTCTACTGATATGCCTCTAGTCTGCATGATAGGTCAGAATATAAAATGAAATGGAAGCCAACAGAGTACCTGAAATACCAGTACAGTCATAGCATATGTTTAAAGTCATCAGGTGTGCCCCCTCACAATCCTAAGTAGAAATGTTGTAACATGTATGTGTGGGTTTAATAACAGTTGAGCACAGATTACCTGCACTGGCCCAGTTTATAGGATCAATTTCTGCATGTATACAATATGCAGGGGTCCATGGGTTAGGTTGTAGTGTGTTCAATATTGTCTGGAAGTTGTCAGCATGTAGGCATGGTGGGTTGTGTCTCGGTGGCGTATGGCTAGTACTGTTGAAGACAGGGCCATGTTTCAACAACTACAGTCCCAACCACAATGCATCTCAGCAATACCCATGTTAGCAGTCATCCATACTCACTGTCCAGATGTCAATATCTGCCACTGTCTGAATGATGGGCATGCCATGAATGTGGGCTCAGACATACACACAGAGCACAGGTGGAAGTATCCTAGACAGAGTAAATAAAATGTAATTGTCAACTGCACACACCTTTGGAATTGTGAATACAGGTTAGCAGTGCACTAGTTGGCTATGTAGTATGGAATAATGATGTAGTATGACCAATCAGTGGCAGACCACAAAAGGCACAGTTATGAAGTAATGAGAGACTGCCTATGTCCTCGTGCAAGGCAGCATAAGAGGAATGTCCCAGGTATCTCTGTGAGTCAGCTGTAAGAAGCTTCCATATCACACATGCACTCAGCTCACCCCACCATCAGTCACAGGTTTATACCAGGTCATATCTCTGCTGTTAGGAATCAGTACAGTATGACCCCCCCACTTCTGTATGTGAATATCCACAGAATGCAGCATGCTGAAGAGGTGTCACATGCAGGTGTGTCCCTAGCTGTAAGCATCACCCTGCCAGCATCCAGACCAATGGATTAATATGGACAGGAACTATTTCAATTAACACCTGGCACACTTACCCTGTCACCCCAGGGGAATCTAGTAGCTTGCAGCCTGGGAATGTAGGAGTGACATAATGCACTATTCTGCTACAGACAGCCTGCATCACTTCCAAATGGCCTACAGTCCTCTATCAAAGGACTGTGCCTCATCCGTACAGCCAATGTATGGTATCTCATGGGGTCCCAACTAACAACGTAGCACAGTCAACAGAACAAAAATGCAAGGCTATGTTGACAAATCTCAGTAGCATGCCCACCATCTCCTACTGCATGAACTGTGGACCAACCTCTAAATAACGCTGTAATGAAGGGACAATTATAGGGATACTTCTCAGATAGCACTCGCATAATGGTAGGAAGAGGATAGAATAACAGAGTGGGGGGTGTAGAAGCATGGACGTCATGGAGTGCGTGAATTCTGAAACTCTGATGTGTGCCCATACTACCCCTGACTGCAAACCCAGTAATGGGTGGCTACAAACCTGCTCATAAACCACAATGTGAAGAGGAACTGACCAGATATATGAGCCCTGCCTCAGGGTAACCTGGGTGAATCTGTGCAGCTGAGATGTATGGCCACAGCAGAATATGGCCATTCTGTTATGTTAATATATGTACAAGCAGGGGATACTCAGCCACCACAGTACCAAGCTGCTGGAACATTTACACAGACTCTTCAGCAAGTGTCTGCAGCTACCCCTCCAGAATGGCATGAGTGAGCAAGAATATGTAGGCTGCAGACCACAATTCTGGACACAGCTTCATTCATCTTGTATTTCCCAGGAAATAACTATGAGCAAATATGTATATCTTTCATTAGCTGATGACATAATACATCACAGTGTAAAACAGTACATATGTCTGAATATCTCTGTTAACACCAACCATGTAACAAAAGCAGCACAGACACAATAGTTACAGTATCCAACTATCTGTCGCCCATTGTGACTCCATATTGTCAACCTATCTACAGATATCCTGCAGAAACAGATTGCTAGCTGTAGGTGTAGAACACCAAACACTGGACTGGAGTACAACCTACCTGGAATGGATTCACATACTCAGTACAGAAGGTCATACTGGGCATCCTCCTACACTTAGAGAAATGAAGCCCATGTCTAACAGCACAGTGAATATACATATCTGTCAGTCCCAGATGTCTGCGCACACACACCACATTCTACACCATTCATGCTTTGCACACACATTGGATATGAATACTCACACATATTCTAGGCCAACACACAATATTATGTCAAACATACACACAGAGAGATGTGGTGAAGAGAGAGACAGACAGTGACAGAGAGTTTTCCATCATGAGGCCTGTCCCACCCACCACACATCCACTTGGCCAATATCACATAATGTGCTGACATCAATCACTGTAGACATTTCTTTTGGTAGCCCTCAGCCCTATAGTGTCTGTGGTGCTTGTGATAACGGTATAACATGATAGTACAAATCAGTATTCATCTAGCATTTGTATACCCAGTCCTGTCAAATGTAAAGTTGTGTGTGACTGAGTGGGCGTATTTCCAGAGGAATGGTTTATGGCCTATTCACACATACTGCACTTCCCATTGCTCATGTTAGCACTCCTGCTGTCAGTCACCTTGAAATAATCCTCTGGCAAAATCTCAGCCCTATAAGCTGCATGGTACTTGCGATCCATGTGCAATACTATAGTGTAGAAAACTAGTTAGGTAGGAGTTCTAATCCCAGAGATGACAATTCTGAAACTGTGTGTGTTTGTGTGAGAGAGTGTGTGTGTGTCTTTGATGATGTTTGATTTTATGGACATTCACACTTACTAATCTCCCCTTACCCCTCCTTTAGCACTGCTGCTGATGTTACTCACCTTCAAAGATACCTGTGAAGAACTCTCCCACATATAAGCTCCGTGGCACATGTGATAACTGTGTAATACTATAGTGTAGTATGCTAGTTAGGTAGGAGTTCTAATCCCAAAGATGACAACTGTGAAACTGTTTGCTTTTGTGTGAGAGACCGTGGGTGTTTTTGTTGATACTTGATGTTATGGGCATTGACACTTACTACTCTCCCCTTACCGCTCCTTTAGCACTGCTGCTGATGTTAGTCACCTTCAAAGATACCTGTGCAGAGCTCTCCAACATATAATGTCCTGGGTGCTTGCGATAACTGTGTAATACTATAGTGTAGCATACTAGTTAGGTAGGGGTTCTAACCACAGAGATGCCAAGTGTGAAACTGTGTGTGGGTGAGAGAGTCTGTGTGTTTTTGATGATACCTGATTTTATAGACATTGATACTTACTACTCTCCCCTTACCCCTCCTTTAGCACTGCTGCTGATGTTAGTTACCTTCAAAGATACCTTGCGTCAACTCTCCCACATGTACGCTCCATGGCACATGCCATAAATGCGAAACAATGTAGTAGCAGTAACTACATAGATATGGGTTTGAATCTCATCTGTGGCAAGTGTTTGTGTGTGTACATATGTATGTCTATACCTTAATGATTATGGTCCCATTTACACATAGTACACCTCTCAGAGCCTGAATTTAGCAGTCCTGCAGATATCAAACACCTTTGAAGTACCTGTTGCCAACCCTAAACCACATAAGTCAGTGGTGCATGTGGTAAATGCGTAATATAATGGTCCGTAAAGATTGTTAGATAGAGGTTTGAACCTCACCCCTGGCAAATGTGTGTAGGGCAAAATTCATTTTGGGATCTCTCACCCACTACATCACCCATTGCCAGTATTTACAAGGGCTGGTGATGTTCCTCACCTTAGAAGTACCTTGGGACAACCCCCAACCTATAAGCTCCGTGGCATGTGCGATAAATGCAGTACACTATAGTAGTAATATATAGCTATATAGGGGTTTGAATCTCAGTACTGGCAAGTGTGTGTGTCTGTCATCAGTATCCTGTGTGGAGGTTGCTGTGATTGTGTAGGATCCATTGTCGGGTGGGTTTTGTTACATTATTATGTTGAGGACCTAGTATATGTCACAATGTCCACCTTGCAAGGACAACAGATGTCAAACACCGGAACGGTTGGTATAGACAATTCATAGCCCTGCATGTGACATTATGGATTGGTGAACAATATAGGCAACCCTTCTATTATTCAGAGAACACTCTCCACCCACGTCTCATACACAAAGACACTTGGCTAGGAAACAACCACTATATTGGTAGTTCCCTGCATATTGTCTCACAGATAATAACCACAGTGTGATTGCAGTGGACTACATACCTGTTGACCACAAAAGTGCTACTGACATCAGAAAGAACTTTGATGTGTTACATCTCCTGACTAAGTGTGTGTTATCCAACAAGTAAAAGGACATGGCGTCCTTTTACATCCCCGCAGTAGGCAAATAAATGTGTACAGTGGCCTTTCTGCTATGTTCCCCACTAGACAGCTGCAACAACTGTACAGTCTGCAAATGTAACCCACAAAGGGAAAACCACACCTTATACACATGTCCTGTATGGACAGATGCCACTAACTCCACTGAATACCTGCATCATGCTGTCAATGTAGATGCAAGCATGACCTCAGTTACATAGCCAGGTCTCACCAAATGAGGTCAGGGATGCCACATCAGAAGATAATCTGTCTACACAATATGCCCCAGAGACCTCAAGTACACTTCCACACATCAAAGAACATGCGTGTGGGACATGTCCACAACCCAGACAGTCCATGTTATGGAATATAGATCACATACATGGGAAGCAGTGCACATCACTGGCCACCCAAAATAGTAACCCAGATGAGTGGATGGTGAATACAATACCCACCCCTGGGAACCACTTCAGGGACTACAACCCTGAGCAACACTGAGGACTGTTGTCATGTGGCATGATACCAAGTTATTCACTTTGCCTATCCTTGTACAGCCTTCAGACCCATTCACTTACTACACACCTGTGAAGCAATGAACTTATGCATCTCAGTACTGGCAAATGTGTGTGTGTGTGTGTGTGTGTGTGTGTGTGTGTGTGTGTGTGTGTGTGTGTGTGTGTGTGTGTGTGTGTGTATGTGTGGAGATGAACGATTTTGAAGCCATTCGCATCACTACACCTCCCATTGCCCTACTTTAGCACGCCTGCCATCATTCACCTTGAAATAACCATTTGGCCATGTTTCAGCCTGATAAGTGCTGTGGCGCTTGCAATAACTGTGTAGTACTCTAATGTAGAAAACTAGTTAGGTAGGAGTTTTGATCCTAATCCTGCCAACTGTGATAATGTGTGTGTTTCTGTGAAACAGTGTGTGTGTGTGTCTTTGTTAACACCTGATTTTGTGGACATTCACACTTACTACACTTACCTTACCCCTCTTTTAGCACTGCTGCTGATGTCACTCACCTTCAAAGATACCTTTGGACAGCTCTCCAAAATGTAAGTACCATGGCACGTGCAATAACTGTGTAACACTGTAATAGTAATACATAGTCAGGGGTTTGAAACTCAGTACTGGCAAGTTTGTGTGTGTGTGTGTGTGTGTGTGTGTGTGTGTGTGTGTGTGTGTGTGTGTGTGTGTGTGTGTGTGTGTGTGTGTGTGTGTGTGTGTGTGTGTGTGTGTGTGTGTGTGTGTGTCATCAGTATCCTGTGAGGGTGTTGGGGTAATTGTGTAATGACAGGATCCATTGCAGTGTGGATTTTGCAACATCATTATATTGAGGACCTATATGTCCCAATGTCCACATTACAAGGTCAACAGTTTTCAAACACTGTAGATGTTGTTGTAGACAATAACCAGCCATAAATGTGTATAGCCATGTGCAATTACTATGTGACAGTATAGATTAGTAAACAATATAGTCAACCATTACAATACCCAGATACCACTCTCCACCCATGGATCATATACAAACACGCTTGGCTCTTACTCCCTTCCTTTCTTACTTTCTCTCTGTCTGTCTGTCTGTCTCTCTCTCTCTCTCTCTGTCCCTCTCTTGTGGATGTGGAAAAGTACATCTGATTTGCATAGGCAGCAGCTTGACTTTTGTAGGTAATGCTCATGATCAGCTGATGCCCTGTGCATGGATTGGAGTCTCCCACTTGCTAACTGCATGTGGAACAGCTGTGGTATCATTCCTATAGCCGATTGCATGGAAACACACTCCTATAACTAAGCACTTCATGTGGGTGTTGGCCCGTTTCCTTCACTGTGAGCAGGACTTCATGTGAGTGACTGACAAACAGCATCACAGAGGGTAGTTGGAAATACCTCTTACAACATACTCTGTGGAGACAGGCCAACAAACAGGAAGGGGATGTTCCAGACATGGGGACAGAATATACGTATTGCTGTTCTACATTTGAAGTAATGTGATTTAACGTCTGGCATGACAGGGTTATGTGGTTGAGAAACCTCTCACCTGTAGGGCTATCTGCAGACTGGCCAGAGTTTGGAGTCTTAGATGTGGTGTGTTACTCACACATTTCCTATCTTTAGAATTGTAGTAGCATACTCTGATGATTGCAATCAATACATGGTGACACCCACATCCATTACTGACTTCATATCCCTCAGAAGAGATATGTCACAACAAACCCTGTTACACCAGGAATTTTCTCAGTCTATCACAGCAATATGTCAATATCGTCCCTGTATTTGTGCCTCTGTCCTCCAAGTCTGTTATCCTTTGTCCATATGTCATGCAGTAAGAGGTGCATATGTACAGTATATCATTATTTACTTTCATCATTCCTGATAACAAGCCAGTGATATATCAGACTGCTAGACATGTTATGTATAGTAGGCCTTATATTTAAGGACAAAACCTGGACATTCTGTCATAGTCTATACAGTTATGAGGTCTGCGTACTTATGGTGATTGTTGACAGAGTGCCAGTATTGTGTAGCAGTGTATTGTGAATATGTTTTTTGGCCAGTGTATGGACTGTGGTAGATGCCAGTGTTCTTGGTTCTGTTCTATCTGACATTGCATGCTGCTCCAGTTTCTGGTACCCTATCAGCATATATGTTTGTAGGGTCAGACTGAGATATGTCCCATACCACAGTCAAGCATCAGACTACACTGTGTATTGGGCCAGTATATGTAGGGTTAGTGTGTGAGTGGCAAATATGAGGATGGTTTTGTTTACACAGTCCAAATACTGTACTATTAATTAGGCTTACCATAATGTGACTGTGACTGTGTTGAGATTGGTTGTGGGAATGCACTTTCACACTGGTGTCTGTTACTCCATGCTGTCACATGCCTGCAGTGCCTGCTATATTTGCAAGTACATGTGTATTCCCCATAGGAAACTTGGGTCAGTGTTGTGGCAGTCTGCCTGTAGCTTACACAGTGCTTTGTGACATGCCTAGCAGCTCAGTGCATTTACCTAGTGTGATGTTATGTCCAGATATTTGTTAGATGTGCTGTTGCCTGGCCACCATATGTGTTGTGTATTTCTGAAAAAGCAGTGGGATGCTGTGAAGATGTATGTCACTAACTAGTGGGAAGTATCTGGGCTTGGGACCTCTGCTCTTCCGATTAATATGTGTTAGGAAGACAGGAGGGTGTGAATGCATCAACTGTTTGAGCTTATCTATTCCAGTATTTGTGTGATATCCCCATTTTCATGGCTGTAATCTTCTCCTTTGTCAGGCTTGGTCCACATGTCTTGCATTAAGTTCTGCGTATACCTCTGGACTGACCAGATTGTGTCAGACTCTCTACGTTTATTGGTCATTTTTCTGCTGTATTCCACAGGATCATTACTGTGATTTGTGTGGTACTTCACTATGATTATTTTATGATGTCTGTCAGTAACTGATGGCGTACATATCAGTATCAGAAGTGACTTCCTGCACATGTATGTTGACACAACCCCTGTTACTGTAGCAATATTCTACATGTTTACCTGCAATACTTACATTACATTCCCTTGCATTAAGAGGTTGTGACTTATGGTGCTGAGGTATGACTCCACTACATGTTATGGGCATATGTTATATATACATACATATGTACACACACACACATATATATATATATATATATATATATATATATATATATATATATATATATATATATATATATATATATATATATATATATATATATATATATATGTGTGTGTGTGCATGTGTGTGTGTGTATGTACACGTATACATATTTTTAGATATGCATATGTATATCCATATACTTATGTGTAAACATGAGTGTTGTATATACCTTGAACAGCAAGACAAACTGATACAGCTAAAATGTATTGGTAGGGCAAAGCTTTCAGGTACAACAACACTTCTTCAGTACAAGATAAAAGACAAACTCATTGAGTTATTTAAATACCAATTAAGCAACAATCATTCAATAAAACACAGCCAATAAACATAAGTTATCAATTTATACATTGGTTAAATAAAATAAAACTAATTGAATAGAATAAAACTAATTGTTCTATCTTAAATGTGACATCCTAACTTTGATTACAGGTTTAAGTGTAATCATTTTATTAACACCAGGCAAAACATCAGCTTGCAGGAGGGTGATCGATTCATATTCTTTCAACTCCAATTTATTATTTATATCACCTCCCCTGATTGCTTTTTAGAGCACAGTTAACACTCTAAAGGTAAAGCTATGTAACGCACCATTCTCATTAATATGTTTGGCTAGTGAATTTGTTAAGTTATTCCTTTTTATATCAGACTTGTGTTCCACGATTCTATCCCTAAGCTGTCTAGTACATTTTCCTACATAGAAGGTAGCACAATTCCGGCATGTTGCAAGGTATATAATGTAACAAGTATTACATGTTGCAAAACATTTGATGTCATAAATTTCACCACTAGTAGGATGTATAAATGTTGTATCACTATTAATAGATGTGCAACTGCTGCAATTATAGCAAATCACTTGCAAACTGCTGTTGCTATTGTATCCATTTATTGTCATTTGCATTGACTTAGTGGTCTGTCCTGGGTAGTGTAGCACTGATAAGGGACAGAACTAGTGAACAAGTAGTATAGCATTGATAAGAGACAGAAATAATGAATATTGACTGAGCCCTTAAGGCAGATATATAGGAAAGAGAGCTGCTGTTTGCTAATACTAAAAGGTGCAAATGGACTTGTTTGATAATCATGTATACTGAATGTTTGAATGCATTACCTCTCCTCTTGGTATAGTACTAATAATCATATCCCCTCTCTAGGTGTTCCTACCTCACCTCCCCCTGAAATGCTTGTAAAAGCATATAGGGTCATTCCGGGAATAACAACAAGTATGGAAGACTTTCCCCACCACAGAACTTGTTTTAATAAGGTGTTCCTACCTCACCTCCCCCTGAAAGGCCTGTAAAAGTATATAGGGTCATTCCTGGAATAACAACAAGTATGGAAGACTTTCCCCACCACAGAACTTGTTTTAATAAGGTGATCCTACCTCACCTCCCCCTGAAAGGCTTGTAAAAGCATATAGGGTCATTCCAGGAATAACAACAAGTATGGAAGACTTTCCCCACCACAGAACTTTTTTTAATAACGTGTTCCTACCTCACCTCCCCCAGAAAGGCTTGTAAAATCATATAGGGTCATTCTGGGAATAAGAACAAGTACGGAAGACTTTCCCCACCACGGAACGTGTTTTAATAAGGTGTTCCTACCTCACCTCCCCCCCTGAAAGGCTTGTAAAAGCATGTAGGGTCATTCTGGGAATAACAGCAAGTATGGAAGACTTTCCCCACCACGGAACATGTTTTAATAAGGTGTTCCTACCTCACCTCCCCCTGAAAGGCTTGTAAAAGCATGTAGGGTCATTCTGGGAATAACAACAAGTAAGGAAGACTTTCCCCCACCACGGAACTTGTTTTAATAAGTTCAATATCCACTAAAATACCTTGCCACCTGTAAACCTAAGAAACTGGGTTCAAAAAAGCACTGGTGAATGTCCCCATAACTCCGGCTTGTAATCTGTTTATGCTGATAAGCATTAGGTTGGAAGGGTTAGACTTTCCTGTAGCCTTCTTTCTTCCCCAATTAAGGTAAAAACGGCATGCTTTCTACTATTCAATCAGACGGGTGTAGTGTACTCTGAGCCTTCAAACAGTGCATTTCTCAATAAACTAAGTGAAATAAGCATGCTACAAAAGGGAATTGGAAAACGGGCTCTCTGCATTGTAAATTGGGAAGCAGGCAGGGAACTGTGTAGTTTTTAACAGTAGGGCCTAGGAACAGAGTATTGGGCATATAAAAAGAAACAAAAAGGGTGCTTGTAACTCATACCTGCACATGCTGCCTCTAGGCATCTGCTTTACTGGTTTAGCCCCGCTCCGCTCACTTAATTCGCTCAGCACCCCACCCTGCCCCCATATCCCACCTGCCCCCAGTAGTACTATGTTTATAGTACCACTGTCATGCCCCCTTCATTAGCTAACCAACTACATGTGCTCCTAGAACCCAGCAAACTCCTAGCACAATAATACACCCTTTATCCACCTCACTATCCATATTAACCCACCCATAGCTATTCTATTTTCTCTAATCTTTTATCCACCACATACACTCAATACAGACCCTACCCTAGTAATTTACTATGACTACAGCTAAAACACTAATGCTGCTACCCTTAGTACCCCTGCTATTCATTCCTTATCAGCTAAGCTCTTATGAATATATACAGCATCTTGAAATCCAATACCTAAACTCCCAGACGCCAACCCAGCATTTAATAAGTTTGTCCACCACATAACCACCCCCTCTCCTAATTCCTTTCCCCACCAACTACCATCACCTGACTAAATACCGCTACATTAGCTTAAAAACCAAAAGCTATGAAAAAATCATAAACAATTTTTTAAGACTCATAAGCAACTAAAAAATGAATCTAATGAAGGATGGAGAAATCCACCCCAACCCTGGCCCATCCACAAGAGTAGACACAAGCACACCATCTAACAATCCAACGTGTACTACCCAGATTGATAGACTTCCAAACTCATTTCTGGTGTATCATCTCAACATCAGAAGCCTAAACAACAAGATCCATAGCCTACATGGACTCTTAGCTGTTCACTCCCCTGATATCATCTGCCTCACAGAAACCTGCCTAAAACCAATAACCAAAAGTAATGAAATAACCCCCCCACAGTACAACATCCTTAGACTGTACCAGATCTCCAGGAAAGGTGGTGGGGTAGCTGTAGTATACAAGTCTATCCTAACAATAACAATTGACACCCCACAGCCACCCCAGTTTGGCAATGCAGAAATTCTCATCACCAAACTAATAATAAATAAAAATAAATGCAGATACATTGTCTGCATTTATATTCCACCCGGCAAGAATGGTAATATTCTAGAAAATATCTTACATTGGCTAGCTTCTAACTATCCCCAGGAAGCCATTGTCTTGGGGGACTTTAACATTGATTGGAACACCTGTTCCTCTGAAACTCCCTCCACCCATTTAAACATCCACGGGTTTACTCAGATCATTGCCACCCCCACTAGATTTAGCAAAAAATAGAGTCAAAGATAGTACCCTTGATTGGATACTTATTAACAGCTACCCCCAAAATTACAAGTCAGGTACATTACCTGATGATCTAAGTGATCACTGCCTTACCTATATTATTAGGTTCAAAGTCGACATTCCCAACCAGCCCACCTACAAAACTATAAGAGACGTCAGGAACTTTAACCTTGACAACTTCCAAAATGAACTCAAATCATGTAATTGAAATGTCTTGAAATGGCTCCCATTACAAGAATCAGTTGAGTACTTCAGTACCAGATTTCTGGCTATCCTTAACCACTATGCTCCTACCCGTACCATCTGTGTAAAAGCCACAGTTGCACTATTGCTATCTAAAGAAACAAAAAACAAAATTAAACTAAGAAACAACACCTGGGCCAGTTGGCATGTTACCAAAGCCCCTATGGACCAAGGAAGATACCGGCAGCTAAGGAATCAGACCAAAAATCTGTCATTCTAAACAAAAAAAAATCACTACACCCTCCTACAACAAAAATATCAGCTAAAACCTCAAAAGTTCTGGGCTGGTATTAACAATCTTCTCCACCCAGGCCGTTCTGCCACTCCTACCCCATCAGTTGCCCTTGATAAATCCCCTGTAGAAATTGCAGATAGCTTCAACTCCTTCTTTACCGAAACTATCCAGTCTCTAGCTACCCATCTCACTCCATCGGACACAAGCACCAGCTCTGGCACATCTAGCCCTGATCCACCCAGCACAGAACCCACCTTTACCTTTCAAACCGTACCTACCAACCTGATCTTGACCTTACTCAAAAAGCTAAAACCTACTACACTAGCTGCTGACCACCTCCCAGCTGAATATCTTCAAAAAGCAGCTGATGCCATAGCACTTCCCATTTCTATTCTGATCAACAGATCCATCTCAGAAGGATCCATCCCAGCAATATGGAAAATATCACATGTTATACCTCTCCATAAAGGAGGAAGTTCCACAGAATTATCTAACTTTAGACCTATAGCCATTCTTTCACCACTAGCTAAAATCATGGAAAGATACATACACAAACAAATCATGCACTTTCTTATTCAAAATGGAAAGCTCGCCGACTCTCAGCATGGCTTTAGGCCATTCCACAGTACCACCATAGCTCTTCTGTCTTTCTCTAATGTCATTAGTCTTTATTGTAACAACAACAAGCTATCTTCAGCACTCTTCCTAGGTCTCTCAAAAGCTTTTGATATGGTCAACCATCAGCTTCTGCTTAATACCCTACAAACTATCAGTTTAGACCAACGCACAATACAATAGTTTCACTCCTACCTAAATGGTATACAGCAGGCTGTCTTATGGCAGAGCAAGCTGTCATCCCAACTTCCTCTAACCCTAGGTGTCCCACAAGGGTCCATACTAGGTCCCCTTCTTTTCTCTATATTTATCAATGATCTGCACACCACCGTCCCAAGAGCCACCTGCATCCAATATGCAGATGACGCAACGCTAATATGCTCCACCTCCTCTCCTACACAACTTCTAAGCCTCACCCAGACCACTTTCAGCATGGCAGAAACATGACTAGCTAATTGCTGCCTGCTTCTAAATCCTAACAAAACCAAGCTACTACTTTTCTTCCCTAACCATAGAATTTCTCCTCCTTCCTTCAACATCAAATCTAGCAATGACACCATTATCTCCCCTGATGACCATACAAAGCTTCTAGGCATAATAATAGACAATGACCTTACATTTGATAAACATGTAAATCACACTATTTAGTCCGTCAACAAAAAACTTGGCTCCCTGTACAGAACCAAACCTTTCCTCACCCCCCCCCCCCAGCCAGGGTAGCTATTTCAAGATCACACCTCCTCTCTACCCTTATAAATACCTCCCCTGTACTCACCAACCTATCCAAAATCAATCTCAACAAATTATCAGGATGTTACAATTATATAGCCAGATTTGGTACTGGCATGGCTTTTAAGACCCACCATTGCCAGAACCTCAAAGCAATGGGATGGCTAGAGTATCCTACCCTTCAACAGTTCAACCAGCTTATAGTTGCTCATAAAATACTCCATCAACCTGATAACACCCCTGCCCTCAAAAATATTCTCCCCCTCATAGTGACCCCAGGCCATTACGCTCAGCTGATAAACTATTGATACTGACCCAAAAATCCAACAACTCTGCAGGTGATGCTATATTTGCCTACTCATCCAGTAAGATCTGGAATCTACTCCCTACTACTGTTACCAAGGAAACCTCACTACCCCTATTTAAAAAAGAACTCAAAAAAAACCTCACATCTCATTGGTTGTGCTCTTGTTCTAAACATGATGAACAATTTCACTAATACATGTCTTGCTACCCTGCTGTTTAGCTAAGTATCTATGCCTCATAGCATTTGAATGTCTAAGCATTGTGAATTATGAAATCTGATTGTATTGTATGTTCACATTTTCTGATACGTCTCTACCAATCAGATGTAAGTCTGCACATTATGCATATTGATATCTGCCTGTATTCTTTGTCTATATTTTTCTAAACATGTCTGCCAAAGTTTATCACTCAGTGATGTATGTACGGTCTCTTTTTGGTATGTGGAGCTTTTCTCCCCGGGCCTCTGCTGAAAATGGACATATATCCAGTTGGACTATCCCGATCAACAAATGTAAAATAAAAAAATAATTAATTAATTAATTAATTAATTAATTAATTAATTAATTAATAGCAGGGAACCTTTCCCTTCTTTGTTATAGATTGGCACACTCTCATGCACTTTAGATCTTTATAACAAAGTTTCTGCTTTAAAATCTCACAGTTCCGATAAGAGAATCTGGCTTTTTCCGGAATAAAACCCTGTAGTTCATTCGAACTTCTCAAAATACACCAATTGTTATTAATTATATCCATAATAGCATTACTACACCTACTAAACATAGTTGGATAGCGTAATATATTTTCGGAGTCCAAATCTGATTGTACTTGATTATTGGTGCATCGTTCAGTAAAATAAGGGGGATATTCAACATCCTTGTTCTCAAGCACTTTTTTCAAATCAGCCAGTAATTTCCTATCATACCCTCTTTCAATAAATTCATCAATAGCAGCATCTAGATGTTGTGTGCATTTAACTATATCAGTATTAAGTTTACAAATACGTCTATATTTACTCTTAATAATTCCCTTAAAAACATGGGGAGAGTGCATACTAGTGTCATGAAGATATTTATTTGTATGTACAGCTTTATAGACAGAAGTCCGTATATTTTGATTCTGCATTTCTATATCAATGTCTAAAAATTGTATATGATTAGAAGAGCTAGTCATAGGGAAATATAAAAATTCAGTACTATTAAAACCAAAACAAAAACACAGGTTCAGCAAGCTGGAAATCCACCCAAGTAGTAGAACAAAATACTACGTTCACTCGTGTCGTAGAGTCAAGCTGTTCAAAAAACTCCAAAGAGAATTGCAGGACAAACAAGTCCACAAGTTTAATAAAAAGTTTAAAGCACATTTCATTTGCCTCAATCAGCTAAACTTCATCAGAAACATATTAGAGTAAGTTACAAGTGCAATTTATACAAGCAGCTGGTTAATAATTAACCAATTAAACATCTTACACATTGCCTCATTTTAAAGGCAAACCAGTTCATAAAAACTGCAGCAACTCTGCACACAGTAATAAGGAAAATTAAATAAAGAAAATTAAATAACGAAGTGACTAATCTAAAAAAATAACAGTTGCAAATGTCTAAAAATACAGTATAAGAAATACTACATATCTCTAAATTAACTATAGTCTAACAACAGCAATGCATAAATTACCCAGTTAATGTAAACAAAGTTAAACATCCACAGGTGTTCAAGTCTGCTATGCTACTGGGAAGCTCTCTATAAAGTGGGTAGCAGCAAATACTAAAATGCCTTACATAGCTGACACTAAGAAACCTCCTGACTGGAGCAAAATTTCTACTTCTTTAAACTGTTTAATTTTAGGATACTACTGATGGAACAAGAATCATTCAAACCAGGTGGGTTATAGGCATTTAGTCTGACTTGCCAAGATAATTCAAGCTCCTCTAACTTCAAGGGTCTAGGCCCACCCCTATTATCAGCCTATAATTGAACTATAATAATAAATTTAAAGGTATGTTCTTGGTTAGTGAACACATGTTTGGCTAAAGCATTTTCCAGTTCCTGTTTCTTCATTGTGTATTGGTATTCATATACCCTGTCATGGAGCCTCCACTCCATTTTTCCTATGTAGAAAGCAGGGCACAATTTACACCTAGCCAAATAGACAACAAAGCTAGAATTACAGTTAAATCTATCCTTGATTTTATATTGTAAACCGTTGATGTTGAAACTATTAGTTACATCCACAAGTGTACAGTAGTTACAACTTTCACATTTCTTCATGCCATTACAGCGAACAGTAGGAGTGTTCTTTTGTTCTAAGATGGTCTTCAAATTCATCCCTCTTCTAAAAGTTACTCCAGGGAAATCCTCCAGTTTGGTATATATGTATATTGGAATTAGTTTTAAATAATTCCCAATTCCTCTGCAAGATTTTGATGCATGTGTTATATATACGTTTTTCTGTCTATAAAAAAGCTTTACATACAGATAAATATCTTCATTACACTAGTATACACTCTCCCCGTGTTTTAAGGGAATAATTAAGAGTCAATATAGATGTATTTGTAAACTTAATACTGATATAGTAAAATGGATACAACAACTAGATGCTGCTACTGATGAATTTATTGAAAGAGGGTATGATAGGAAATTACTGGCTGATTTGAAAAAAGAAGTGCTTGAGAACAAGGATGTTGAATATCCCCCTTATTTTAGTGATCAGTGGACCAATAAACATGTATAATCAGATATGAACTCTGAAAATATATTACACTATCCCACTACATTTAGTACGTGTAGTAATGGTGTTAAGGATATAATTAATAACCATTGGTGTATTTTGAGAAGTTCTACTGAACTACAGGGTTTTATTCCTGAAAAAGCCAGATTCTCTTATCTGAACTGTGAGAGTTTAAAGCAGAAATTTTGCTATAAAGATCTAAAGTGCATGAGTGTGTGCCAATCTATAACAAAGAAGGGAATGGTTCCCTGCTATAATTGCACCTGTTACACATCTATTAATAGTGATACAACATTTATACATCCTAATAGCGGTAGAAATTTATGACATGAAATGTTTTTCAACATGTAATACTTATTACATTATACACCTTGCAATGTGCCAGACTTGTGCCGCCTTCTCTGCAGGAAAATCTACTAGACGGCTTAGGGATAGAATCGTGGAACAAAGGTCTGATATAAAAAGGAATAACTTAACAAATTCACTGGCCAAACATATTAATGAGAATAGTGTGTCACATAGCTTTACCTTTAGAGTGTTAACTGTGCTTCAAAAAGCAATCAGGGTAGGTGATATACATATTAAATTGGAGATGAAAGAATATGATTGGATTACCCTCCTGCTAGCTGATGTTGTGCCTGGTGTTAATAAAATTATTACACTTAAACCTGTACTCAAAGAGATGATGTCACATTTAAGATAGAACAATTAGTTTTATTCTATTCAATTAGTTGTATTTTATTTAACCAATGTATAAACTGATGACATTTTTATTGGCTGTGTTTTATTGAATAATTGTTGCTTAACTGGTATTTAAATAACTCAATGAGTTTGTCTTTTATCTTGCACTGAAGAAGGGTTGTTGTACCTGAAATCTTTGCTCTACCAATAAATTTTAGCTGTATCATTTTGTCTTGCTGTACATTTGGACTCCACAAGCTGCTACTTAACCACTGTTTTTGTTCTATATTGACATTGATGTTGTATAAACCTTCCCAGAGGTACCATACCATATTTATCTGATATGTGCATATTTAGGTATAAAAACATGACTGATTTAACACCATTTTCACTTACAAGTACTAAACAATTGTAGTAGTCAAAGCAGTTGTTCACTACTATTCAGTATGTGTACTGAATGATATGTTTGAAAAAACAACAAGCATCTTTACAGCTCAGATGACTTAGTGGTTAACTGCTGTGACTCTAGTGTACAGGATCCTGGGTTCAAGACCTGCAAGGGCTGTTTATTTTGTTGCTAGGCAGAACAAGGACTGTTGGATACAGAGTGGTTAAGGCAGTTTTGAGTAGCATTAACTGGGTTTGGGTGGGTTTGGGTGACAGTAAGCGGTACTAATATACAGTTAAATGAATAGGCACTTACACCATGTCAGCTTCACTATCCAGTGCACAAATCTGCTTAGCATTTACATTTAAGCAATGCTTACACTTGCTAAGCATAGCTCAGCCCTGGTAACCAGTGATCACATTCCAATCTGATAAAATAGTAGGATAATGACATATTTAATAAGTGTATTTAATCCCATGTACATAATATATGTGCTTTCATTACAGTAGCAAGGGGTGTGAATATACTGTATGGGGCACCTGAGTATACATGGCTAGTACCACAATCTTTTCTCTTTGTATGTGTTTCATACATGGGTAGTATCCCAGGATATATGCAGGCACATTTGCATGTATTGCATCATTACATTACTACTTTTAAGAGTGCTTTTCCAAGTAAGAGTAGATTGTAGTACTGGAACCATACACCCCTGTATGCAAAGCTGTACTCTGAGTACTGACTATTGTGTTCTTGGTGTGTGAGCTGTATGTTATTAAGTATCTCCTACTGGATATTGATCTGATATGTGGATATTAACTGTAGACAACTATGTGTTTAGGACATGTCATTGAGGGCTGCTGTCATGTAATAATGACATAACTATTAGTGTCAGACATCTATCTGTCAAAACATTTATCCTAATGCATAACCTGTTGGCTAGCTAATTTCTGTCTGTCCTCTGTACAGATGTGCAGATGTCTGGAATCCATCTTGGCTGCTTACAGGGAATCTATGATTGACTGACACTGACATGTCTGCCCAGTTGTGTTATGAATGCCACGGCTAGGAAACCCCACCCTGAATGCACCACATGTCATGGATACCTCAACCAGACTACCACATTCAACAGAACATGCTTGGGTACAGGTCTCTAACCCAGACACTGGCCATGTTATATAATATATGTTGCATACATGTAAATTGGAGCACCTCACTGGCCCTCTGCAAGAGAAAATCAGATGATTGGATGTTGAATTTAACTGTCACCCTGGGGATCACTCATGTAGCATCAGTTGATAGATGACCTGCTGACAAATTTCAGGTGGTATGATACCAGTGTACCCACATGCCCTACTCTTCTCATCTCTCCATGGAAATTAGCCTGGTACACACCTAGGAAGACCTGCACCTATGGACCCCAGTACTGAGAAATGTGTCAGTGTGTGTTACTGAGAATAAAAGTGTCTGTGCATTTGCAAACTTGTACTTGACAATACCCTAAGGGCCTTCTCACCAACTACACCCCCATTGCCATACTTAGAAACAGTTGCTGCTGTAATTGATGTTAAATGTACCTTGTTACACTCTTCACCCTATGGGCTACCTGGAGCTTGCAGTACAGCATAACACTGTTCTACAAATGAGCAGATAGGTGTGGGTTACCCTCTGAGTCCTGGCAAGTGTGTTTATGTGTGTGAGTGTGTATATTTGTAAGAGACAGCATTCTGAGACCACATTCTCCTAATACAATAAACTTTGCCATACATTATAAGGGATAGTAATGTTGCTGACATTAGGAGAGCCATGAGAAACTCTCAACCTACTATCCCTGTGGAATGTGAAATAAATGCATATCCCTGTAGTAGCAATTATTAGATCGACAAAGGGTTGTATTGCAGTCCTGGTCAATGTGTGATTGTGGGTATGTCAGAGCATTATCATGGGTTTCAGTGATTACAATTTCCAATGTGGGGTATGGGTATACTGTCTTTACACCATGGTACCCCCAGTACATGTCCCAAGGTCTACTGTATGAGGACCACTGTCACCATCAACCATACAGGTAACTGATTAGACTATCCAGCCCAATGATGCATATGCTATGTGCAAATTCTCTGTAACAAAATGGACTCACTGACAAGGTAGTTAGCACTCCTAAACCCAGGTCTGTCAGATGTGTCTATGACTGTATGTGTTTGTCAATATGTATATGACAGTATGTCTAATATTTATTGTTCATTAACACCTGGTACATCCCCCATTACCATACTGTACAAGGCCTGGTGATGTTCTTCACTTAACAGGAAACTCAGGACACACATTACCCATAAAGCTCTGTGGTGTGTGCCAAACACATTAGTAGCAGTAAGTACCTAGGTAGGGGTTCTACTCTCAGTGTTGCCAAGTAAGTGTGTGTGTATGTGAAGGGATCTACTTCAGTTTTCAGAAAATATATGTCCCAGGAGATCATTTGTCCAAGAACTAACTGGCTAAAGGTAACATTTCAAAGCAATCATCTTGTGGAAATACATTCAAGTAAAACTAGTAGTGGATGTGTGCATGCCCTCTTGCCCACTGTACAACTGTACAGTGATACAAGAGTTGGTATATATACATGGGTATGACTGTTGTGGCAACAGCCACCTACATTGGGGTTATTGTTGTGGGTATTCCCCCCTCTTAGTGTGCTGTTATAATGTACAGTTTATGTTAACAAGTTAAGTAGTTGTTAATCACACTATGTGTGGTACTATGCCACCCCACACCATCCAAAGTGGGGGGCTGTGCCACCCTCACCAGCACCTATATTTAACAACTCCAGGATTGCAATACATTGGGGAAGAGGACATATACCATTCCAGAACCATTGTCAATGACATTAAACTGGCAAACTGATTATTTCCTGATGTGATGTTTTGGCAATTTGGTCTAGATGGAATTACATAGGCCAAAATGAGTTCACTACAAAATGAAGTACATCCATCTGAACAGTATTCTCTGTGTATTGCATCAACACCAAAGCATGTGTGTGTGTGTGTGTGTGTGTGTGTGTGTGTGTGTGTGTGTGTGTGTGTGTGTGTGTGTGTGTGTGTGTGTGTCTGTTATTCATGGACATTTGGTGTGTGTCACACAGTACACTTACAATTGTCCACTGTAGAAGAGCTGCTGTGATAAGTCACCATGCACTCACCTGTATACACCCCTCAGACCTATCTGGCACATATGCCTATGCCTATGTGGCACAAGCAGTAACTGTTGTACAGACCTGTTACCTGTGTTCAGCTTTACCCAGGATATGATGCAGTCAATGTGTCACCACAGTGCTACACCCCTTGTAGGACAGGACAGCAGACCAACATCCTGCTGACACACAGACACCTAGAACACAAACAAAATACATTATGGAGCCCACAATCAGACAGTGTTAATAACAGCTATAATGCATCATTGCTGGACAGCTACACACCCTGACATGTAAGCATTAATCATTCCAGCTGAAAACATGTTAAACAGTAGTACACTGCCAAACCTTATGACATTCACCCTTTGCATCAGAACCATATCAGTATGTCCCTGCATTGATGGTATAGATGACAGGGATGTGGCACAGGTATCATCATATGCACAGGGTGTTTTGGCAGGTCTGCCAGAGGCCTAGGCTGACCCAATTGTTTGACATCATGTGTGTGGGTTAGGATGTTCTTTATTAAATGGACTGTGCAGATGTGGTGTGTGTAGTTATGGAGGTGCCCTAGCTGTTTTGGTGAAGTGTGTGTGTATGTATGCACACATGTCTGTAATGTGGCTGCCCTATACAGGGGTTTGTTGGACAGCTGCAGACTGTACATGGCAGGGTGTACAGTTCACTGTCTCTGGCAATGGAAATGGAAACTGTGCCTGCCAGAGGTTTCACGGGCACTACCAGGCAGAAGCCAAGATATTTTATTCTCCCCTGATGATGCCTATTGTCCACTGGATTCGCATCCATGTTGAGACTGGCCAGGACCATGTGCACATGGCCTGCTGCATTGTGGTGTGGACAGCACCCCCCTGCAGTGCTTTTGCTGGTACTGCCACTACAGGAGCAGCCGTGAGTTGTTGCATGTCCATGTAGACCTCCTCCTGTTGGTGTTGCTGACCTACTTCTATGTGGCCGCCACCCTACTCCCACCACATGCTCTACCACTGACACCACATGGTCAAGGATTCCCACCATTTCACCCAACCGTCTATCCAGGACCTCTGGAAAATAACTGTGGGGACCTGCAAGATCACGGATGTTGTCAAGTACAGCAGAATGAGTAGCCCTCTGCAGCCTCAGACTCTGTCTGGTGTAACGTTCCATATGTGCCTGTGCCTCCATGAAGGCCCAAAACATGCGTCTGGTGACACCTGCTGTGGCACTACTACCAGGGTCATGATGGCCAGCAGCCCTCTTATGAGCACACCTGTACATCTGCCTGTGTGGTACCTCACCAGTTATCCAGCTATGGTTGCTGTGTACAGACACACTTGCCATAGTTCCCACACTGTCCTGTCCCATACCACCACCCGCAAACTGTCCCTCATCTATGGCCACTGGTGATGGGGTATGTATGGGCATTGAGACTGTGTGCAGGGATGGGGAGGATAAAAGTGGGATGTCAACCGATGGCACAGCTGCAGCCCCTGACAACACTGCCTGTGTCTCAACATGCCTGTCTTCATTGATAGAGTCTGTATGGACACTAACATCAGTTTGTCTGCAGGAGAGACCCTAACCCACTTTACCAGCTGTGAGAGTCAAACAAAAATGCAATTTAAGACCTTTATGTTATGGTTTACCTGTACATACCATCACTCAAGCACACAAATACACACACACACACACACACACACACACACACACACACACACACACACACACACACACACACACACACTTACAGGTGAGATGGCACAAAGATATTACACAGATCTCTCATTACCCAACAGTCAACATGCATTACATATGGCACTCAGCATGCACTGCAGCCATACTCAATTCTTGTTACCAACTTTATACATCTCTGTGATCCATAAGTTGTGTTAGTAGGTGATGCCCCTTCCCCTAGAATACACTGCACCCATGTACACCATATTGCTGTGCACCTGTACAGCACTCTGGCACCATACCTCATGAGTGTATATACCATTGATGAATGTGTATATGTGTGGCAGGTATGTTTGTACTGTTGCGCATAGCCCCTCTGTGTTTGTCTGACATGTACCTGGGATGATATGAGGACTGATGTCAATAGTTAATGCCTGACCTCTGATTTGCAGATCTCATCATCAGCAGTGCATGTATGAGCAATAAAATCTGATTACACTGACAACCTTCAAACCTTAATGCAGATATGAGGAGTGTACGCACCCTTGTTGACATGCCAGTCTCTTCAATGGTATGCAATGGCCCCACAATACTGCAAATGTTAACATTACATACGCCTGATATGTGACATATGACCTGTGCATTCCAATGCAGTATCAAACAAATGTGTTAGTCATGCAGATGTTGAAAGAGATGCATGCAGTATGTGGGTTGCATATGTGTGCAAACCCATAACGCAATGCTTTTTGCAGCACCTGTTAAGTGAACTACAGCAGTCACTATTCCTGGAAGGGGTATACTAGCATGGCCCATCTTCACTTGCCATTATTTGGTCACTTTGTCCTACAAATGTCCCCCAACTCTGCTGGATTGCAAGGTTAGCTCATGTGCACAGCCCTTGGAGGTCACACAATGGCTTCACTATTGCTGTTGAGTCAGGGTTATTTCTGACACAATTCATGACCTTTACTGTGTTCAGATACAGCCATTCTTAGTGAGCTTTGGATGTATGCTTCAGTTCACTGTTGTGTTTCAGGATGACACCCCTCCCCATTCACAGCCTTATTGCACATGCTTGACAACTATGGGCCACATATGAGTGTTATTTTGCAGTGTTCCAAATTCTGAATGCCATGTCTACCGGCCTAGTTCCTGCTAATGAATAGCAAACCTAAAGATGTACACTGGCACCAGCAAGGTAAAAATGGGGATGGTGGCCCTGAGGTGGAGTGAGATGTGTTTGTGCACCACATGTATCTTTATGAATACCATCTGTAGGTTTCAGTCTTGGTCGCATGACACCATTACACATTGC
Organism: Protopterus annectens; assembly: GCF_019279795.1. NCBI lineage: Eukaryota > Metazoa > Chordata > Ceratodontiformes > Protopteridae > Protopterus > Protopterus annectens. Next base: position 232,811,002 of record NC_056729.1, on the reverse strand, counting down.
AACACATGCCTTCAGGAGACTTGATGTTATGCATATGCTATCTGTAGAGAGCCCTGGATGATGTTGCCTGTGGAACAACTTTTCCGTCTGATTACCCAAACACATAAGCCACACTTATGCAGATTCCAGGTGATTGTCGACACAGGCACTGAACAGGCAGTATTTGCTAGACATTCCTGCAAGTCTTTCAGTGTTGCTGCTTATTTCTGGGCAGCCTCCATGAATAGTTTTCAACATGTATTGTCAACTGTTTTGGATGGGCATATATTTATTTTCTACATTAATGTTGTCCCATACTTCATATACACATACATGACTGTCCGCACTTTTTGCCATGGTATATGCAATGATGAGGTAAGGCTACTTTCCCACTCCTGAGTGCTACCTTTCAGATATGGGATCCATTTCATGGTTTGTAAGATGTGTGCAAGCCATGGCTGCCTCTGTTGCAGGAGAGTGGGCAAATGACATGGACATACTTCTTGGACAGCACACCAATACTTGGTGTGACATTGAGGCCCTGTACTTGATGGAAGGTCTGTACTCAAGAAGAGTGAATGCTGTCAGTACATCACAGGCTGCTTCCACAATATGTTGTATGAAGTATGTGCACACATATGCTCCCAGTGTATGTTAAGGTATGTATTCCCCATATTTGTTGTCCTAACATAGGGTTCCATATTACACATTCATTGCTCATGTTAGGATCATATTACAGGTTGCAAAAGGTGTGGAATGTGGTATTGTGATTTGCCGTTGTTTAGATCACAAACAGTTGCCATTGTAATAGTGGTGTATACACTGTTGTAGCCACTGTATAAGGGTAATGTTTCAGACATGTCCCTCCTGTAGGCCATTTGTCCAACCATTATGTTAATCTCTGTCCACACATCTTGCACTGACAGGTTGTTAGGTATACTGCAGAACTCCTACATACCCTTCAGATATGCCACCATGGTGACCACTGTGATGCAGTGCAGTTAACAGCAACAATAATTGAACATGTACAGCATGCATTATGGGTAGATGTGTTACAGGTGTGCATGGCAAATAGCATGGCCATAACATGGTTGGTGTATTGGCAAACCTGAACAAAACAACTCCATACTCACCAGCTATAGGCTGCTGCCTCACTTGTATACCAGAGCAACCTAAATAGTTGTGTGAGAGATGTAATGTCAGTAGCCACACCTGTGGTATTGGTACAAGATGGGAGTGGCATTTCAGCACATCAACAGTACAAATCCACAATACTAGAGATTATGCACATCTGTCCATTACTACACTGCAGCAACAGACTATCTTTTCTGACATATGAATGTTGATAATTTACAGATGAAAATGTTTAAGCAACAATGGTCTACTAATGTGCCCTGGGTCATTACCTGCATGCTCCCTGTCCTTTGTGTGGGTGGCACCCACCTCCACAATGCCATCTTCAGCTTGCTGGCTTGGCTGATGGGCAAGTGCCCCAAGGCTGGTGAGGAGCTCCTCAGCATGTGTCAGTTAGGGCTGGATGGCATGACCCCCACCTGTGGCTAGATGGTCCCTCCTAACTGCAGTGGCATGCTGACGAGCATGGCGGATCAGATCCATGCTGCAGTGCTGCACCTGCTCATAATTGCGGTTGTGCAGGCTGACATCATTTACCCTGTGGATGAGCTCATTCCACAGGTTGGTCTTCTCCTGCAGATCCTGAGCCATGCTGCCAAAGAGGATGGCATGATGGACTATGAGGAACTGGATTATAGCATCATTTACCATGGGCAGGCATTCCCATGACATTGTACCTGGAAGACATAAGCAGGAAAAATGGTCAGGGGACCTTATACAGTTGTCCACGTGCACATCAACAGTGGGTATTACTTGCAAATAATCCAGACTATACCATAACACTGTAAGCTTTCATGGCTTTTACATCTTGATTTAAACTCCTGGCCCTGACCTGTACAGTTCCCCCAATGTTGGACACTTAATGGCATAATCCAGTACACACCATTCATTTTATTTATTTATTTATTTATTTATTTCAGTTTGATTACCGGGGAAGTCCACTGGGCCAAGAAGTGCCCATTTTCAGTGGAGGCCCGGGGAGAAAAGCTCCATGTGCAATACAATACAGTGTAGGTTACAAAATACAAAGGTTACAAAATGTTGTAGAAGAAGTACAAAATACAAAAGAAAAACAAAAAAGTTACAAAATGTAGGTTATAAATTAAAAAAATGAAAAATAATAATTCAAATTTAATATACATGATGAGACTTTTTTTTTTTTTTTTAAATATATTCACAGTGTAGTAGTTAATTTGACATCTGCTAGTACAGGCTCTTTGGATAGATGGGATTAAGCTTGATAGTATAATAGAGCAGGAGTAAGTAGAGCAAGTAGAGCTTGGAGGGAAAGTTTATGTAGGGTGAAAGCATGAGCATTTCCATTTGGAGGATAGATGAAGGAAGAGTTGGTTTTTGAAGGATTCAGTATTGGGGATAGTCCTAAGTGAAGAAGGAAGAGAGTTCCATTTTTTACCTAGGGAGAAGGAGAGTAGAAGCTGACCAGCGGGATGTTTGGGTTTATGAATAGAGATTAGGTTTTGGTGTTCAGATCTCAAAGATCTGTTTGGGATGTAGGGGGGAAGAATATTCTTTAAGACTGGGCATTTATCAGGGGAGAATATTAGTTTATGAGCGTTGGTTAGCTGGAGATAGTCTAAGTGGTTAGGGAGTTCTAACCAGTTCAGGGATTGGAGGCAGAGGCAGTGATGAGTTGAAGTTTTGGGTTTTGTGCAAATTTGGAGATCTTATTGTAGCAAGCTTCAAGTTTAGAGGTGATGGATGTGGACAGATTGGTTAGAAGAGGGGCTCCATAAAGAAGAGAGGGTAGAAGGTAGGTTATTGCCAGGGTGTGCCTAGAGGAGTTGGAGAGAAATTGATTGTTCCTATATAGCATGCCTAGCTTTTGGTGGGTTTTCTTTATGTTTTGTAGTATGTGAAGATCGAATTTGAGGTGTTCATCTATGGTAATACCAAAGAGTTTTGCTGAGGGGACTACTTCTATTGCAGTGGATGATTTGCTTTGTACCTTGAAAGTGTTTTTGTCAAAGGAGAGAACCTTGGAGGGGAGAAATGTTAGGATTTTAGATTTATTAGAGTTGAGGGAAAGGTGATTTTGGTGCATCCAGCTCTCAGTGGTGGAAAAAGCTATTTGAGTTTTGTTCAGTAGTTCAGGAATATTAGGGGCAGTGCAGACCAAGGTAGAGTCATCAGCATATTGGATGACTGTAGTGTCAGGGATGACAGAGTGAAGGTTATTAATAAAGATGTTGAAAAGCATGGGTCCAAGGATGGACCCCTGGGGAACACCAGTGGAGTAGGCAGGAAGAAAGAGGAGGAGTTTTTCCATTTGACAGCCTGTGATCTGTCGGATAGGAAGCTGGAGAACCAGGTAAGAGTATTAGAGGAGAGATTGAGGTTGGCAAGGTGGAGGAGAAGATGGGAATGGGAAATGGTGTCGAAGGCTTTAGAGAGATCTAGCAGAACTGTGGATACTATGAGTCCAGAGTCTCGAGCTAGATTGACAGTTTCTAGGAAGGATAGTAGGGCAGTTGTGGTACTATGGCCAGGACGGAAACCATGCTTGGTGGGAGTAAGAAGGTCGTTCTGAATTAGGTATGGCAAAAGTTGAAGGTGGACACATTTTTCTAGAATTTTAGATATTGGTGAGAGGAGGGCAATGGGGCGGAAGTTGGAGATAGAGGTGTTTTTGGCTCCTTTGTGGAGAGGAAGAATGTAGGCTGAACACCAGAGTTTGGGCACATATGATTCATTTAAGGATCTATTAATCAAGATACTGATTGGGAGAGCAATTCCTTCAGCTGCACACTTGATGAAAGAGGAGGGTATGTTGGCTGGGGCATTTGAGCAAGGCTTTAGTTTAGATAAAAGCTTTTTTATAAGAAAGGTAGATACTGGTTTGAGATGGAAATAGGGGGGTTGTTATTTGGGGAGGTAGGTGCTTTGAGGGGGGAGTTGGGAGGGTTCATATTTGGGAATGTTTTAGTTAGTTTAGCTATGGATTCAGTGAAGAAGGTATTGAAGTTGGAGCTAAGTTCATTGTCAGTTAAGCTAGAATCAGGGCAGGGGTTATTTCCAGATCCTGGATGGAGAAGGGAGTTAACTGATTTCCAGAATTGCTTAGGGTTCTTGTTGTTGTTTTGCTGAAATTTATTATAGTAGTTTTTTTTTGTCTTTGGTAATACGTTGTTTTGCTTGGTTGCGGAGTTGGGTATATTGGAGTAGGGCAGAGGACAGTTTATTTTTCTGGTAAAGGTTCCAGGATTTGTCTCTGTGGCGCATAATTTGTTTAGTTTCTTTGGTGAGCCAGGGGGCAGGATTGTTTTTAATTCGTTTGTTTCTTAGAGGTGCTAGGGAGTTAAGAGTCTTTAGGAAAATAGAGTTAAAAAGCTCTACAGCATCGTCAAGAGTTTCTGTGTGAAGAATTTTTGTGTAGAAGGATGACAGTGGCCATCTTCCATGTGGATGTTGTGTGGATGGTGGCATGTGTGTGTTTGTTGTGTGTGATGGGACTATGAGCACATGCCTGTGTTAACATAGGAGGCAAACTGTGATGTTCTCATGCCCCATGGACACTTGCTGTTGTTGCCATCAGTTGGCATTATGTCCATGCTCACCAGTGATGTGGACAGGAGTGTGAGTGATGTGCATATGTCTCTGTACTACTGTTGTGGACATGGTGCCACTCTTCCCACCTTTCCTGTCTGATGCAGGTTGCCTGCATCCATAGCATGTGTGTATGAGGTGTGCTTTACCCCCAGTACAGGTTGACTTCTGTTACTGGCTCTGAGATCGCATACATATGTGTAGATATGGTTGCAACTGGCCTTGGTGCTTTGCATATGTCTGATTTCTAGTCATACTCAGCCTTACAGGAGGTCACCTGTAAACATAAATGCTTGTTCAGATAGAGGTGCACTTACTTCCAATTTGTGCTCTGCACCTATGTGTCCATGTACAGTCACTATAGCAACCTAGAGGGATTACTCTATTGTTGGTGGAGAATGGTTGTACAGGTAAGGTACTGTTGATTGCATATAGCTACAATGGATATGAAGTGCACACACCCCTTTTACAATACATTGTACTTGCGCAATTGGAACATGACCCCAGAAAAGCACGTCAACACAATCCCCTCCTGTGATGTGTCCTATAGCCCACTGCTCAGTTCAATAGGGAACATAACAACCTGTCCTGTGGAAACATATAGGTTCATAGGTGCGTACTAGGCTAATGGCCCTGGAGCCTTTACAAGCCTAGCCCATGGGATTACCCTGGCATCCTGCCACTCGACCTTAGTTCCCAGTGCATCTGTCGAGTAAAGCCACTGGAGTGATCCCTGTGGTGAATATTCTATTTCCCATCCACTCATCAATATTTCTCTTGAAGAGGGCCAGTGAGGTGCTCTGCTTGACATGTATGGGAAGTCTATTCCATAGCATGGGCAGTCCCTGGGTTATGAACCTGTCCCTCCAGCATATGGGAAGTAATACTCAGTACAGTATGCCAGTTGAATATGTGTGTGCATCCTAACACTGGTATGTTGTGTAAACACCTGCTGAGATGATTACAGCATCCATTTGTCTTGGTTTGTACTCTAACATCATATCACATATTCACTTGACAATGGTTTCTCACCTTCCATGAAGCAGCTTTGTTTCTTTTTAAATCGAATTTTACAGGTTATGGGTCACATTTGAGGTGAGAAACGTTTTGGCATGACTTCCTGTGGTCTCATTGGCATACAGCACACAGATTTGGCATTCAAAAAGGGTTGTGTACACTTTGATATCCAGTGTATATGGGTGTTGATATAGCTGTTAGTGGTAGGCATGAACAGTGGGTCATAACACAGTTGTACACTTCTCTGATTACTATGTGATAAGCATGCCTACTGTAGTACCCATATCAGTGTCATGGCAATGCAACTATCAGTAGCAGTACACATTTTATTTTGTTGTATGCAGTGACAGTGTGGGCATTGTCCTTTTTCCTTTCCTGTATGGAATACTTCCTTCCTGTGTGTGGGCAGTGGTGTTACAGACAGCAGGTAGCTATATATCTTACAACAGGGCTTGTGGACACAGGTCAACTACATGTTTAATAAGGTTCCAGACACAGGGACAATGTGTGAGTATTGCTGTTATATGCATTGAATACTGTTAGTTTTACAGGGTTTGTGTGTACATGCTAGTTTTGCATGGAATGCAGTCTGTCTGCATAGCTCTCAACTGTGGGCCTATCCACATGATGGCCAGAGGATTGGTTGTTATGTTTTGTCTGTTCGCCACACAGGTCTTGTCCCTGACATATCAGTGGCATTCTCTTCGTTGATTGCTATCAGTACATGGCAACATCCATTTGTGTTTCTGACTTCATATTCCTGAGTAAGGATATGCTGCAACTAGTCCTGTAACACCAGCAACTTTCACAGTGTATAACAGCAATATTTCAAATATGGTCCTGTGTTTCAGCCTCTGTCCTACACCTATATACCAGGCTTTGTCCAGATGTCATGCAGTAGAAGGTTCATAGTTAATGGTCTATCGTTATTTAATGCTGACATTCCTGCTAACATTCCAGTGATGTTGTGGACTCCCACACAAGTTGTGGGGTATGGTCAATATACATGAGGGCTACAGATGGAAAAAAAAACATGTGTGAACCTGTACAGTCTGGAGGTCTGTGTATGGAGAACACTGTTATATGCCCTTGTAAGACATTTTATGGGGAGGGGTATTAAAAGTTTTTAACCTAGGCTGTTACAACATGTGAGGGATATCAGTAATAAGAAACGTTAAGGTATATGGCTGTACATTTTCATATATTTCACCATGGGAATAGTGGTGAGCTAGACCTTACTGTCTTGCACACAGTTCTGTTTGTCAGTGTAATAGTGACATTTTAAGTTACGCATTGTTATGTAATGGATACATTTACATTGTGACACCTGATACTTTTCCCCCTAGGGGGTTGAGTACAGAGTGTAATTGGAGCCTGTTGAACTACATCTGTAATTAAGTGTTGATCGATTCTCATCTTCAAGGCAAGTGTGTTTTTCACTATTGTACTACTTGAAGGCTTTAGCCTAGACAGCAAAGTATGTTATGTTTTGCAGATTACTGTATCATATGTTTTCTTTGACAGTTGCATTAATCAGTTATTGTGTATTTCAAACATCTAAATGCTATAAGAAATGGCATAAACAACTGAAATAGTACACAAATAAACATTTATATGTATGCAAACTGAATGTGGTGTCATGTCCTTTGCATTGTGTGTGGGTATAGGTTTCATGCAATAATTCTCATTTGTAGAAAAGAATCAGACACTGGCCATTTGAAAAGGTGGCAACTGTAGGAATAAAGGCTGTTTGATATGCTGTGCACCCTCTATATATTCTCTCTCTCTCTCTCTCTCTATATATATATATATATATATATAATATGTATTTATATATTTATATATGTGTGTGTGAGTGTATATATATATATATATATATATATATATATATATATATATATATATATATATATGTATATACATGTGTGTGTGTGTGTGTGTGTGTGTGTGTGTGTGTGTGTGTGTGTGTGTGTGTATGTATCATTAGAATGTTTAGTGCTTCCACATTGTATATTTCCTATGGTAGACTGACTGTTCTGCACAATATGCTAGAGAAATCATCCTAACATCTTACAGCTGAGATGGCTTACTGGTAACTTGTTGTGGCTATGTTGTGCAGGGTCTTAGGTTCAAGTTTTGCAAGTGCTGGTTATTTTGTTGCAAAGCAGATAAGTTCAGTTGTGGAGGAAGGGATAATGGCAATAATTACAAGAGATCCCTATTTTGGGTCCCTTCACCCCCATTTACAGTGCCTTTGGTCAGATGTTTGGCAGTGAGAGGTTCAGAGTGTGGATCTGATGTCCGAATGCAATATATATATATATATATATATATATATATATATATATATATATATATATATATATATATATATATATGTATATATATGTGTGTGTACATGCATGTCTAGACACACACAGAGATATATATATATATATATGTATATATATATATATATATATACATGCATGTTTATATATATATAATATATATATATATATATATATATATATATATATATATATATATATATATATATATATATATATATATATATACATAAATACATTTTCCCTACTGTTGAATGACTGTGCTGCATGATATATTTGAGAAAACATCACACTTATCTACAGCTCAGATGGCTTAGTGGTAACTTGCTGTGCTTATGGTGTGCAGGGTCCTGGGTTTGAGAGTTCCAAGGGCTGATGGTTTTGTTGTTGGGCAGAACAAGTGCTGTTGGATACAGAGTTATTAAGGCACCTTTAAGCAGTTGTAAGTAGGTTTGCGCAGTGGTAAGCAATGCTAACATCTAGTTAAATCGGCTTACAGACAGTTAGCCTGAAAAGTGTATATGTAGGCATTGCTTAGTGCTGTGCAAACAGGCTTAAACTCGGTTACTACTGCTTAAATCTGCTTACTCCCACTTACTACCATGCTAATTTCTTTAAAAGAAAAGAAAAAATGGGTGATAAGAAAGTGGTGAAAAAAGAGGCACAAGGAGGTAAAGACAATAGGTAATGCAGCTAGGGATGTGCAGAATGAGTGTAGGGAAGGTCCATAGCTGTCCAGTTCTTCTACAGCAACAGCTGTGCATATATACTGAATTTGGAGGTATATTTGGACACTCAAACCCCTGAGAGAAGGGTGAGGACAACAGTAATGTGTTGTGAAGCCAATTAGACCAGATTACATGACATGTGTCTAGTGGACATGTGTGCGAAATGGACAGCTACGTATGGGGCACAATTTTTTGGAGGGAACAGATTGCTCTTTTTTTTTTTTTTAAGGTGAGAGTGGGATGTTGGGGAATGATAATAGTTATATTTAGGGAGGTAGGTTGGGTAGGAAGACAGACAAGACAGCATCCAGGGGCAGTATATGACACATGTGGTGGGTAAAAACCTTGAACGGGGAGGGGTGTTTGGAAATCAGAAGCCCATGAGCCCCCAAATGGAAGCAATGGGACTGAGGTCCCACCCATGGCCAGTCACCACTGCACCATTATGTCCCTGAAGGTGGCTGTGGTGGGCCTGAGCAGGAGGGGCATGCTGACCCTCTAAATGTGCACACAGCCATCAAGCTGGCATAGTAGAGCTCCAAACTCCCTTCAGTGCTCACCACGCACCAATCCCTGGACCTGACTTCAGGTGACAGGATCCTGTCCGCACCATCTCTGGGGGAAGGGGACAAACCCCATCCTCTGAGCTGGTTACACCCAAAGGTGGTGCAGGACCAGTGGACGAGGTGGTCCAGTGGTGGGTCCCAGATGTGCTGGGGCCTGGTGCCATGTCCAGATGAGGTAGAAGAGGTGGGTCCGTTGGGGCCAGCCTTCCCAAACGTCGTATGATGTTGCAGTTTTAGAACATACGTGCATTAGTAATAGTCAGCACAATCCAGGACTAGTTATAACAGCATACATAGATATTCCCATTAACCCAAGACATCAGATTTGGAACAGTTGCATAGCAAGCAGAACACATACATATATATATGGAACCACAGTGGCCATTACAATGGCATGCAGGTTACATTGATAGCAACAGGCCACCAATGATAGTATTTCAACATGGAACATTAATAGAAACACATTTCAATATTTGTTGAACAATAGGACATATGTCCCAACAGTAGGTTTGGTGTAAACATATCCATTGATGTGTGTGTTTAGATTAATGTTGCAGATCTGGTGGGGGTAAAAGAGATGTCAATTAACAACTTATATAGCCTTGCAGTACTCACAGCTTTAATGATCACTGCTCTAATCATTACTCTACAGCTATTATTACAATACCCTATGGCCTTGGTTTGGGCAGTGGTATGTTTGTACACAGTGTATACTTCAAATGTCTTATAGCTAAATTCTACATCTCTTACCTGGTAGACCTGTGGTGGGAATGTTTGTTAACACTACTTGACTGTTTCTACACATATTTCCAGATTCCTAGTTAATATTATGCAAATACCTCTCAGTCTAATAATGCATATACTCTGGACAAAGCTTAAAAACATGGGAGTACAAATAGGGACATATTTTGAATATTGCTCTTATAAACTTGGAGAGTTGCTAGAGTAGCATGATTTGTTTTAATATACATTTTCTGAAGGATTTTAGGTCTGAAAATCAAATGTATGTCATTATTTAGTGACTACAGTTTTGAGATCATCCCTGTGATTTGCCAGGGAGACAGAGGAACAGGCCAAAATATGATCCGATTATCTAGACACTCTGAGAAAATCTGTACAGTTGAGAGGTATGATTATGCATACAGCTTACTACCACTGCCAGGATTTCAACCGTGGCTGTGTCTGCTAAAAATACAGCAATGTCTGTTTCATCAGAGTGAGCTATATAGACACTGGTGTCTGTTTCTTCAGTGTTTTCTGCCTTTGGTTGTGCAATCTGACTTTGTAATTACAACAGTCTTATACAGACATTCCTAGACATATTTTTAGGTAGCACAGTGTGAGAAACAGTAGTTGACACAACAGTACTACTCTGATATCAGATGTTGGTGAATGCTACATGTCAGACCATACAATACCAGGGTAAATACTACCAGTCCAGGATTTAAATCTTTATTGCCAGACAGTTATAGTTTTCTTATCTGACAGACCTTTGGGGGAAATGTTTGTTAACACTACCTGACTGTTTCTACACATATTCCCAGATTCCTCTTAATTTTATGCAAATACCTCTCAATCTCTTATTGCACACACTCTGGACAAAGCTTGACAAAATGGGGTACAAATAGGGAAATATTTTGAATATTGCTCTCATAAACTTGGAGAGTTGCAAGAGTAACAGGATTTGTTTTAATATACATTTTCTGAAGGATTTGAGGTCTGAAAATCAAATGTATGTCATTATTTAGTGACAACAATTCTGAGATCATCCCACTGATTTGCCAGGGGGACAGAGGAACAGACCAAAAATATGAGCCAATTATCTGTACATTCTGCAAAAATCTGTACAGTTGAGAAGTATGATTATGCATACAGCTTACTACCACTCCAAGGATTTGAACCATGGCTGTCTCTGCTGAAAACACAACAATTTAAGTTTCATCAGAGTGTGCCATTTGGATATTGCTGTCTATTCCTTTGGTGTTTTCTGTCTAAGTCTGTCTTGGTTGTACAATCTGACCTTGTGCTTACAACAGCCTTATACAGACATTCCTAAACATTTTTTAATGTAGCACAGTGTGGGTAACAGTGGTTAACACAACATTATAATTTAGAGAATGCAACACTAAATGCCATACAATACCAGAGTAAACACAACCAGTCCAGGATTTAGAACTTTATTGCCAGGCATTTACAGTTTTATTTAAATATGACCTATACGGGACTATTACTGTCATATTGTCTGGTTTATTCAGTACAACCCATACACAGTTTTTGAACTGCCAGGTGACTTTCTACTACTTTATATTTATTTGGTATGACTACTACAAGCAGGATTGTTACTCACCAGCCTCATGATGCAGCCTTTGCAATCTACTAGCATGCGCTTCCTGAGTCACAGCCCACTCAGCTGCAGCTGTAAGGGAAATAGAAAAATATTTAGGCATACATAGCCATCACATACACAGGGTGGACATTAGTAAACAGTTATTGGTATGACTATTGCTGGGACATCACCTATCTGCCTTGCTTCTTGGACCCATTTGTCCAAGAGCTCCTTCTTCCTCCACTTTAAGTCAGCATAGTGGTGCCCGACCTGCTCATTAGTCTGAGGGATACCAGTGGCACTGGTGAGATCATGGGTGAGACAGTCCCAGGCTTCTACTTTATATTGGGAGCCCTTTTACTGGCCCTGCAGCAGCGTCACATCATGGCTTTATACCAGGAGTCCTACCATGACCTTGGACTAATGTATGCCCCAGCACTGCACCCAGAAGCATATGCCCTCACCAACTCCTGCCATATTGCCTACAGTGGGAAGCTGCAACCAGTTATGCACTGTATTCCCACCTGTGGGGTTTAAATATGGCCAATTTCCTGCCCTTTGCCATGATTGGATGGTTTTGAATATGCTTAGCTAAGCTAAGCTTTGGGCAAACCTGCTTAGCTAAGGTTAGCAGTGCTTAAAGGGGCAGGTTCAGCATTGCTTACCAATGGGCAAATCCACTTAGCTTGGCTATTCCTTGCTTAGTATTCATATGTACACAATGCTTACACCCAGTCAGCAAAGCTGTGCAATGCTTAGCATTGCTTATTTTTTTTATTTTATAAACTCTCTGCTGTATGGGATCTATTCATCATTAGTTACATATTATAAATGTGTTTACTGCCCCTGGTACCCCCCAGTGTGCTTTCATTACATGTATTCATGTGTGACTATACTGTATGGAGCACTTGTGTTTATATGGGGGTTTCACATCTTTATTAAACTGACACTTCATATCTGGACCTACTACAATACTCTGGTTAACAAATATATGTTATTTAGTAGCTAATTACAAAAAAAAGTTTATGCACTGCTTTCACATGTAAAATGCAAGTTGATTATAGTGGGGATCAAACTGGGAATGGCTGTTTGTAAAGCATACATTCTAACCACTACACTATTACAGTACTGTTTATATTGGATGTCTCTTGCTATTTAACTTCTTGTGCTGTTTAAGTGGAATATGTGGAATGAGCATAGCTAAGTAACAGGCACATCCATGCAGCTATGCTTAAACTTTATTGCATGTTTAAAAAAAAAATTATTTGTTGTGTTTTTTTTGTACCCTTCAGAATATCCATGCTAATGCTGAACTTGCTATTCTATCAACTTTCCATTTTGTTGGATGATTGTCCCTTTTGGCTTTGTCCACATTCCTTACTGTGAAGGGCTGGGAGGTGTGCGCTATGTGCTTATGCTAAATGTGTTATTCTAACAACTTTTGTCTTGGTAGGGACGATTGTCCCTTATGGCTTTGATCATATTTGTTATCCTGGCGGGTTGGGGGTGTTATGAGCATTCTTGCTCATTTTACATTGCCAAAAGGCAATTCTAGAGTGCAGGGGGCATGTATATTGTGAGAGCTCTGCTCTCAGACACTCCCACTGCGCTCGTACATGGATCCATGTCCATTTTGCAGCACAGCATCGTGCCTTCATACATATGCATGGCGCACTGCCATGCTAATTATGAATGGTCCCTGCCATGCAGGGATAACTTATTCCTGCATGGCTGTTTGCTGAATCCTGGGGATTGTATAATAAGGGCCGGCTGACAGTTCAGCAGGGTGTGACGAGACACATCTCAGAAACTGGTTGTTTACATTGATTTACTGGTGGACAAAATGGTCCAAGGCTTGTATTTTGGAGCTTTCCTCCTTAGGTCTTAATCAGTGGCGGCTGGTGACTTCAAATCACAGGGGGCTGCAGGAGACACTGAATGGGTGCGGTCAAAGGGAAGGGGTGTGGTCAACCATAAAGGGGAGGAGCTATGCACAAAACCACAAAAAACTAACTTTAATTAAATACGCTGCCCTGGGTGGCAAACCATCATTATGAAAGTCCAATCAAGACAAAAATAAGTGTAGAAGAATAAAAATATTTCAATACATTGGCTGCATGACAGCTTACTTAATATCTATATGTGAGGCATGAAAAAATAAATTACTTTTTAAATACATTACTGGAATGCCAGTCAAAATCAAGTATAAGTAAAACCAGAAGCACTCAACTCAAACCACTTCTCCTTGCACTGCAGTTCTAATTATAATATATTCAGCTTTATTAAAGTACCAAGCAACATGCTGAAAGTAGAAATCTATGTGATGCCCCACTTGTAAAAATGTTTCTTATCCAAAAAAGACCTGCCTGACAACTTGTTTCATGGGGAAAACATGATAAAAGTAAAAAATGAAAAGCAAACAAGAAACAAGCTCAAGATACATTGCTTAAAGGATTACTGTACAGGTTATGGACCACACATGATTGGCATTCTGCTTAGTTTAAAGTCTGTAGAGATGACTGGAAGTCTCCAACAAGTGTAATGAGAGCTTTTTTAAATAATGGAATCCTGTCCTTTAATACCCAAGGCTTATACATTATCTAGTCAAGTATTCTCTGCAACAACAGAAAGGCTTTCAATGTTGGCAATTCTTTAACACTTGAGTAATAAGCATAAATCTGAGTAATAAGCATAAATCAACAGTACAAAAAATATGACAGAACCAGACCCATCTCTGCAAAATCAAGGACAGATGAAAGCCACTGTAGTACCTATACAGTGTGTCCTCCCCATCCAAGGTAGATACAACTACCTCCTTTTGCTTTGCTTGGACACATCAGAGTCACTACATGGGGAGTGGGTGCAACAAGCAGCATCACAATTTGAAATCTCTCTCTGACTGCCTGGTGTCATACACATTTTGTCATACCCTCACTCCTCTCAAGAAAGACAAGAAATCAAAGCAATACACAGAACAGGGACACAACAATAAATAATAAGGACAATTTTTTAAAATTATATAATAATAAACTAAAAGATAATAGAATGGTCTTGCATTGAATTATGAATTTTCTTGAAGGGTATAAAATCTCAACCAAAATGTCTGTCATTTTTTCTTCAGTTGCTTTAGTGATTTGTCACTGCCAAAACACAATTTTATGAAATGAAAAAAAAATGTGATGCAAAAATATAAAATAGAAACACACACACAATACAGCTCTGCACAGAGAAAAGACTTTTAATTTTAATACTGCTACCTTGCAGCAGCAGCACAAAAAAAAAATCTACATACACTGCACTCCAAACAATCATGACTTTGATTTTTACACTTATTATTTCTTAATAAACCCTCCATGTTTCATCCAAAATTGCTATTTTGGAGGATTATTAGGGGGAGCAGCACATCTTTGAGCCAAAATTGTGGGAGTTGGAGAGGCTATGCCTGCTTTAATTCTATAGAAGCACCTATTTGTGCAGTACTCCTCTCAACCTGTTAATATATAAATCCAAACAAGGCCAAATATATTTGGGGTTAAACAGTAACAAAAATTGCTCTTGTATAAATTATAAATTGAGACAGCTGATAGAACGACTTAACTTTAACATTTTATTTTATATGAAGTTATATGAAACTTATTATTTAGTTAGTGACTTCTTCAATTTAATAAATTAAAAACTACAAATTTTATGAACAACAAACCAAAAATAAGAAGCAAAAAAAATCTATTCTTAAAATCTGGACAGTTGGAGGGTTTAGTTTTGCTGTTCTGTGCTGAGTTGCTGCCCCTTCCCCTGACAAAATAATGGTTGAACTGGAGCCTCTGGCCATTGCCATTTTTCACATTATACTTGGCTATTTTATTCACATATATTACTAACACTCCAATGCTTTACTTTTACTTCAATGATTGGACTTCATTTGAAAGTTTTATTTTGTTTTTATTTACATAAACATTAAGTCATCTGTTAAAAAAAAAAAATGCACCACAATGAAAAACTTAGCATTAAAACTCCTTCTCAGTAAAACTCATGAGCATTCATTCAAACAAAACAAAATTGAACATTCAATTCAAATACATTTTAGTTTTATGGCTTTTGAAGAATTTTTTAATTTTGTTGGAATTCATAGGCTTTGAACATACTTGCCTTACATGTGCAACATTGTTGATACTCCTTCACCTACCTACTAATAATTTGTTTTGTACAGTATGTTGTGTACGTTACTTTTAAGCAATTTGGTTTCCTTTTAAATTTTTATTTGATGCCATAATGTGAAATGCAAACATACATATGCAAAGCCATATAAAAACTATTTACTCAGAAAAGTTAGTCCACCATTAACCAAGATCAACACTTCTACCATCATACACACACCTACACCCACAAATTCCACAGTTACACCCGCATAGTTTATATGTCCAAATATTATTAGTACCAGTCACCATTATTGTTAGCACAATTCTACATGCAATAACCATGCAGTCCACTCCAGTATTCTACAGTATCTACAGTCCCACAGTAGTCTTTTATCAGCTTCTTGAAGCTCAGTTACAGTCCTAGCTCAGACCACAAAATGCCCAATACCAAAAATACAGACACAAAACCCAAATAAGCCAATAATGAAAACTTAAAAAAAATAAAATTAAAAATAAAGAAAAAGTCTGTAAAACTTATTCTGAAAGAGAAAAAGGTGAAGAACATAAAAATTCCGGGTCAATTTTTTTCAATTGAAGACAAAACTTTTTTTAAGCAGAGAGCGGGGATTAAATTTGCAGAGCAGACGAGGGAATAAATGGCAGGGCACCAGAGCAAATCCAACACAACACAGAAGAGGAGATGCACACACAACACAGAAGCCACCCTAATCAAACAGAAAACACCCCAAACAAAGAATCAAACCAGAAACTCATAGCTGTGAGGAAGTAATCTGCATTCAATCTGCAAATTCAGACATCTGAAAGGAAGACAAATGAATTTCACCTGTCGATTCAAATTCAATTTTATTCAACATTATTTAATGTGGACGTATGGAAACATTCACACCAGGGAACAATGTAAAAAGGGCAGGCCTAGGAACATGGGAACACACACAAACACAAAGGAACACACAAACAGGGAGAACAACCCGGACCAAGAAAGATGGACTCCCACAACCAAAGAACTCGCAGCTAAATGCTACACCTACACCACTGCATATATGGAGGCAGCACATATCAAAAATTCAGACATTACAAACATCAGATATTCAATGGTTATACAAAAAATGGATATGGGGTTTTAATTCAAGGGGATC
This sequence comes from Protopterus annectens, assembly GCF_019279795.1. Taxonomy (NCBI): domain Eukaryota; kingdom Metazoa; phylum Chordata; order Ceratodontiformes; family Protopteridae; genus Protopterus; species Protopterus annectens. The sequence continues at coordinate 232,794,065 of NC_056729.1, read as the reverse complement.
AAAAGAAATGGCAAATGGTAAGGGAATGAGCTTATGAATGGTGGTGCCTTTACCGTGTGCACTCAGGGCCACCTGCACAGGGCCGCTGGACCAACACACACTGGGCTACCAACCACACAAGTTACAGCACACACAAACACAAACACACACACACACCAGTTAACACACCAGCACCAGCTAGTTACAACACAGCAGCTGGCTACACAACTCATACACACCTACAAAGCATTCCCAAAAAGCACATACAACTGAAGCCATAGCACAAGCAAGCACACACTAGTTTACAGCACCAACTACAAGCATACACACCACAGTTACCAGCTACAAGCACCAGCACACAGTTACACACACCACAAACTTGTTCGTACCACACCATACTGCCGCCTGCTGCTCACATATACCTTACTGAGCCCGTAGTAATACCATATCCTGCCCCATCTACCCCCTCTGTTCCCGAGACTCCCCTGGCTGTGCTGCTGCATAACAGATTTCCCAAAGACCGAGATCCAGTAGCCGTCAGGCCCATCGCTGCGTCCCCCAAGTCTCTCCCCGACTGTTCTGCCATGCAGTCCCTCTAGACATGTGATCCTCCCACTACAGTGCATAGCTTGATTAGTCGTGAAATGGGACAAATAATTTTTGCCTTCTTTTTTTGACAGACTCCATTTGTTTTGAAAATCTCCTTTGCCCTAAGCCCCGTTTTTTTTGTTTTTGGCCAATTTTTTGTTTTCTTTGGTCTTAATGCAAACAAGTGCTTGGCTCATTTGTTAAAAAGTAGTCTATTTTATGATATGAAATATGTTTTTTGGATAAGTTTTTATTTTGGCATAAAATAATCTGTTTCAAATATAGAAATGCCACCACAGTTACCATAAGGCCTGAATACATAATGGGCAAAAACCCAGGTATTGAGGAAGTCTTTACATTTAAAGCACATCTCAGACATTACACAGATATGGATATATTTCAGATGAAGGAGAGTCTCAAGGCCAGATAATTTGTTGTTGAGACTTCTGACATTGAGAAGAGATACCTTAATATAATGCAAAGTGTGGGCTGATGAATTTGTTACATCAGAATGTCCATTAGCTAGACTCTGCCTATGATCCCAGGTTAGGATCATTAGCATGTTTACTCTGTGCATAATATAGTTACAAAGGGGTGTAACTTGACATACATGTACTTACCTCTTGTGTACCCAGATCTTTGCTTTGACATTCTATAGTATGCCATCCCTACATTGTAAGACACTACTTTATATGATAAAGTAATAACAGCGACCTGGGAGTCTGATGCAATTGTTTCTAAGGGAAAAAAACAGTACAATGTTTACTAATAATTCAGATAAAATGTGCTGGCCTGTAACAAGTTTCATGGAGATTTTCTTCTAACTCTCCACAGCAAAAATGTTTTTAGAACTGGATCAGTTCAGTCATCAAACATAATAAATCAAAATAAATAAATTGCTCCTGGAATTCAAATTATGCCTGAAACTTAATGTGTTATTAACTGTTTAATATTTTATTTAAGGTCAAAACAGATTCCCCTTGTGTCTCTTCGTGCAAGTGCACATGCCTTGAAAACAGCTATGTAATAGTGTAGTAATATTTATGCCTTTTGTCAGATACTGGAAACTAGGGAGTTATAAATATTTTATCACTTCCTTTTGTTATGCTGCCTGAATGGAACAGCAAGTCTTATGTTTTAAAGCAATTTAATCACTCATTTTTGTATTTTAAATTATTCATCACATTTAGATAGAAGAATCAACTACATGAAATTGTTATTCAGTTTATGCATTATGCATTTCATCTACATGCTTTCATCTAATGTTGATGTCATTTTTAGGATTTTAAACCAGCAGTGTTAAATTACTCTAACAAACACACTCAAAACATTAGTTTGAAGGACTAGAGCAGGAAGAGGACTGCTGAATGAAGTACTCAGAATGCTTGATGTATTCTAGAACACTTACATCTTCAGAAGTAAATCATTCAGTGTATGCCAAATGCCAATAGTACAAACATCTGCATAGCAAACTGTGTGCAGAGATGGCATTCATTTTTAATTTATCTTGAAGAGCAGAACATACATCACTGATGCTTGATGAGTTCACTGCTTCAGAGGACAAGTAGAAAGTAAAACGATTTATATAATACAGGACCATTAACACTGACAACCAAACATGCTGACCTTGACAGCCCAACCAGAGTGCCCAGTGTAAATTGAGCATATAACAAGAGAAAGACATCTGGCCACTAAAGTACAATTAAGAATCCAGACTTTCTATTACTATATGCTGGATAACAGCATTCTATACCAACGACACACCAAAATATGACAAAAATCAAGTTGTGATAGGCCAGGCCTCTGTCCTAAACATTTTCATCCATTTCAAATGTCACCTTATCAGCATCACAAAACATACCTGTTTTTCCTCATATTTCTTGTGATGTCCCATGTCAAATTTCTATTTTTCTTCATAGTAAAAAATAATAAAAAAAGCAATGGAGATGCTCCCTTCTCCACTACTTCTCTTGGAGATGCTCCCTTCTCTGCTGCTTCTCTTGGAGATGCTCCCTTCTCCACTACTTCTCTTGGAGATGCTCCCTTCTCTGCTGCTTCTCTTGGAGATGCTCCATTCTCCACTACTTCTCTTGGAGATGCTTCCTTCTCCACTACTTCTCTTGGAGATGCTTCCTTCTCCACTACTTCTCTTGGAGATGCTCCTTTCTCTGCTGCTTCTCTTGGAGATGCTTCCTTCTTGACTGCTTCTCTTGCTCTGATATATTGTGCAAGTGTGGGAAATTAAATCCCATACACATGCACAGTACGTCACTAAAGAAAAAATACAATGTGAAAGGAGACTAAAGTGCCCTTATACAAACAGATTATTTAAGAAAGTAAGCACTTTCTTTCTTAAACAACATTATTGTATAATAGCAATAATCTACTACTGTGTGTGGGTATACCAGGATTTACCCACAGTTGACTTTGATCGCTTCACCCTCATGTCCAAACCTTATCAATATTGGGTACATCCTGATATACCCACACATAGTTGTGGATTATTGCCTAATTAATAACTCCCCTCCCTGGGAAACATATTCTGCACTTTTCTTCCGTGAACTCCAACAACCATTAATCCTAAATGAGACATAGATGTGCTTCTTCCTCTGAGTCTGATGAAGTGGCGCAAGGAAAAGGCAAACAAAAAATGCCATGCATTACACATTCATTCCTAGTGTTTCACAGATTGTAACAATGAAATGTTACAGCTTCTCGCACTCAGTTGTGAACATCTTATGTGATATATATATATATATATATATATATATATATATATATATATATATATATATATATATACACACACACACACACACACACACACACACACACACATATATATATATATATATATATATATATATATATATATATATATATACTGGAGGTCTATATGACCCTATAAGCTAATGGTTAAGCAGCCATCATTTCATCTAAAACTTAAAATACAGGCCTTTATATCCTCCTTAGGCTACATTGGCAATCTTTAAAATAACAGCAATAAAACAAGAGAATATCTAGAATCTAAGACAACAAAGTTGCAATGGTATCCTTAACAAACAAGGCTCAAACACAGAAATGATACACACTGCCTATAGAAATATGTCTGTCTCTTATTTTTCAATCTATTTTCTCCTCAGATCAAAACTGACAGTGACTAGAGCTGCCAGTGTTGTTTCAAAATTGAAAGAACTGTATCAGTTTTTGGAAATATATTATTTATGTGACAATTGATTTGCTAAGGATGCTCCTTTAGTCTGACTGTACACATTTCTTATCAAGAAACCTTCATCTTAGCAAACACCATTTATTTAATTCATTAATACAATAAACCAGTTCATGCATGAATGGGCGTACCTTCGTTGAAGGTTGTGCATCAGGGCTGGCAACTCGGCACGTAAAAATCCACTGCCGATCATTAGCAGACTGGAGTTCCGCTGTGGTGACCCCTAACCGGGAAAAGCCAAAAGACACAAACAAACAATACAATAAACCAGTTCTTCAAGGATGAAAATGCTTAGAGCTTATCCAGCTCAGCTACAAAGACATATTCCAAATGCACTCCAAATGCATCTGTCCTATTATTCTATATTGTTAAATTTCATGAAAAATACAGAATAACTTAGCCATGAGCAAACAGTCTAATGCAGCTAACATAAGAACATGTGCTCTGTACATATACAAAGATTACACTAGTATTAAATACACCAAATAAAAAATGCAGAATTAATAGGCTATCTGTCAGTAAAGTTCTGTACTTTTAGCCACATATTGCCAATGAACTTAGGTGCCTACCCATCCTGTTTGATATCTCCACTAGATTACTGATCTATATATGGAAGGGACATTAGGTGAGAGAGGTCAGGACCCTGTCCTGCATACTTTCATCCATTCCAAATCTCACCTTGTCACAAGCACTTTACCATATTTCCTAAGCACCCGGGCAATAAATATTGTAAAGCAGATGCTAGCAAGCTTTGGAAGTAATACACTCCTAATGACCACATTAAGGTGACCAGACACTCAGAGGTCCAGAGACGTGTGCGCATGCACACACACACACACACACACACACACACACACACACACACACACACACACACACACACACACACACACACACACACATGCAAACACACACGAGCACCCTCATAGAGTCACATAAACATGTAAACAGGCAAAAAAACATACACAGACACCATCACAGACACACACACACACACACACACACACACACACACACACACACACACACACACACACACACACACACACACAGGCACATACGTGGACACACACAGACATATATTTATCCAATTAGAGATATAAAAACAGACAGCAGCATCCAGACTCACATCAACAGACAAACACAAACACACATACACGCATGCGCTCGCACTCAAACACACACTTATCATCCATATTTCCAGTTTCTAACAATCTTCTGATTCTGCTAGATCCAGCCATCATGCAACTCTTCATTATTCATGCTGTTCCAACCATCAATCCCAAGGCTCCTTGTTAACACATTCAGCAATCCTGGCAATCCTTGTTGTCCATATTATCACATGCGGCAATTCTGCCACTCACATCCACTAATCCTACAGCACTCATCATCAGACCCATTGATGCTGACACTCCTAGCTGTCCTTATTGTCACACCTAGGAGTCCTGCCATTTTTTGATATTCTAATCATAACTCCTCAGTTTGCTGAGAATTAGCATCCTGAACTGCTCCCTCAAATGAAGGTGGTGGTGATCAATTATACCTGATGGAGGAAAGAACAAAATAATTTCCTGCCTTTCCTAGCTAGTATAGTCCAGATCCCAGGATTTGCTGGTTTCAGGACTTTATTTTTTGTGTTCAGAGCTATCCAGACCTTGCTGTGATAGAGGGAAGTCCTACTGCTTACCAGTGGGACTGGTGAGCATTGTACTGGCTATATAACACTAGAGGAGTGGTTTCCTGCTCTGAAATTGTAATTTCATTAGCCATTTTGGGCTGATTTGTATCGCTTTAAACTTTCTGGCTTAAAAACACGTGTTTGAGCATTTTTTGCATCGTGCAGCACCATGGTTAAGCTATTCCAGGTGCCAGAAAGTCTGCTCTTCAAATTTTCCCTTAGAACTAGCTAGTTTCTCAGTAGTGGCACTAAAATCTGAACCCCTGTGATTAGCACTTGCTCTAGAACCTGCTGGAAAGCACTAGGAATCCTTAAACTGATACAAGCACTCAACTCTCCTTGTTAATAAGGAGAAATTAATCGTAGCCACTAAACAGCCTATAATTGCAAAGTACCTTGCAAAGGTAAGGGAAAACAGCTCTTGTACTTTACAAACAAAGCACCTAAACAGGCATGTCCAAGGGTCAGCTTCCAGTGATTTTTCCTGGCCACCTGGTGAATTTGGGCATACTGGAGCAATGTAGCAACTGCCTCATGTGCACAGACAACCCTCTCCTCCCACCACCCAACACCACAACCTGCAAGAGATGCACTTACATAGCCAAACTGGAAGCAAAGCTCTCTCCAGCCAAGATTGTACTAGACAGTCAAGAGGAGATTAACACCTGCACTACACCTCAAGCAACACATAACCTTTCAAAACCCACACCATCAACACCAACACATAGCAGAACTAAACCCACATATGCGGAGGCCCTTAACATTAACCTGCCCAAGCAACAAGGACCTCTGAAGCTGAAAAGCAAACAAACACCAGTCACAACCAAAATGACACATAGCTCACAACACCAGTGTGCCACACATCAACAGCCCTTAAGGCAAGACAACATACCCAATACTTCAGTCATAAGTTATTTTATAGTCAGGCACATTGATGTCCCACTCACCAGGTTGAACAAGGAGAAAATTACAGTCAGCTGCCTGTCGGGTGCCAGGATCTGCCACATAACGCATGCACTCAAGTCACTCCACAACAAGTACAGATATGAATCTATCATTGTCCATGTTGTAGTGAATGACTTGAGATGTATCTCCCTGGACTACATGAAAAGAGACATGGAAGATCTCTCGGATCATGTGGCCCAGGCAGGTATGACCTTGGCCCTGAATAGCATCCTGCCTTCACCCAGAATGATACCATGGTATAAGGACAAAATGACTGACTTCAACAATTGGCTAAACTTCTGGTGTCATTCAAAGGGGATCCAGTACCTGTCTGCCTGGGGTGACATGATCGACAAACCACGATGCTTTGCTAGAGATGGTCTGTACCTGTCACCACTGGGATTCAGGTTACTGGCTAAAGCTCTAGCTACCCCTATAGTGCATTTTTAGGCAAGGTTCAAAGGACAAAATCACCACTGTAACAGATACAAGCATGCAAAATCTGAAGGTAATGCTACTCAATGCTAGACGTCTAAACCTCAAAATGCACTTTCTCGAGGCACTCCTAAAAATGGAGAACTTCAATATCTGTGCAATAACTGAGACCTGGTTCAAGGATCCAGAGAGCACCTCTGCAATACTAGGCTACAGCTCTTACCACACTTTTCGGCCACCAAATCAAGACCGAAACACTAAAGGCAGAGGAGTGTCCATATCCACCAAGGATATTCACAACATCAGGCTAGTTGCCCAACACAATGTATCTGAAATTCTCCAGGTGCATCTAACACTAGGTAAGACTGCAATCCAAATTGTAGCTTGCTACTGATCCCTCACCATGCCACAAGATTCTCACTACATCTTTCTAAACATACTGTAAAATATTATGATACAACCAAACACCCTAATACTGGGTGATTTCAACTACCCTGCCATTAACTGGGAAAACTACTTGGGTACCAACACCTTTTCCCAACAGTTCTTGGAATTCATAAATTCCAGTGCCCTGGATCAACTAATCCATTTTCCCCTCAGGGGCCCCAGTATCCTAGACCTGGTCATTACCAACATGGGAGATACATGCTCCACACCAGTGGTCACCCCCTCATTGGTCAGGTCTGATCGTAAGCAAATCACCCTTGACAACCACATCCCACCCCCATCCCCAGTAAGGAAACCTCTGTAAAAAAACTTCTCCAAAGCCAACTTCATGCTACTCAAGTCAGAAGTGACAAACTTCACGACAACCATGCAGACAGGAGCTGAAAGTTTGACTGCTGAATCCTACACTAAGGCACTGTACGAGCACATCCACTCGTGCATGAATTGTGCCATCCCAAATAGAAACAAGATGATCTCCTCCAAAAAAAGGAAGCCAATCTGGTGGACCCCTGCTATAAATAAAGTGTACAGCAGAAGGAAGAAACTGTTGCAGAAAAGCAGAAAATCCCAGGATGCAAAAAACTCCTTTACCAGTCTCAGTAAGAAGCTGAGATCCCTCATAAAATCCTCCAAAGCTAGTTACGAAAATAAAATTGAAAAAGATTCCAAAGACAACCACAAGGCATTCTATAGTTATGTAAAGAATCTAAATGGCAATGCTCAGATCTGCTCTGAGCTACAACAGAATGGAATTAAATATCCTGATCCCAAGGATATTGCCAATATCCTGGCAGAATGATTTAGTGCCAACTTCACCCTGCTATCACCCCCTAAAGGGCCCTTCTCAATACCAAAAGATTGCCAAATTCCAGTAATTATGACCACACAGGTTGAAATTGCACTCTCCAAAGCTAAGAATACAGCATCCATGGGGCCAGATGACATCCCGGGCTGTGTACTACATGAACTACAAAATGAACTGGCACCTCACCTATGTGTCATGTAATCACCTCAGGCTTTGTGCCCATTGAGTGATGCACAGCTACAGTTATCCCACTCCACAAGGGGGGATCCACCTTGGATCCCAGGAACTACCGTCCCATCAGTCTGATGAGCCTGATCTGCAAGAGCAATGAATGCATTATCATGGAACTTATAAACAAAGACATTGAAAACCTTTAAACACTGGACCCCACCCAGATTGGGTTCATGAAGGGCCAATCTTGTCTCCTGAACCTAATTGACTTCTTTGAATCAGTCTCCAGAGCTGTGGACGAGGGTAAGGCAGTCCACACAGCCTATTTTGATCTTGCCAAGGCCTTCAACACCATCCCCCACTCTGGAATCATAAATAAACTTACTAGGCTGGGCATAAATCCCTACGTCACTTGATAGATTGCAAACTGGCTTACTGACAGAACCCAGACTGTAAAAGTAGACGACTTCAAATCCACCTCCAGACAAGTGACAGGTGGAGTACCTCAGGGTTCAGTCCTGGGACTGCTCTTGTTTGGCATCTACTTCTCTGAAGTACATGCCAACACTAAAGGACTCTGGCTAACAAAGTTTGCAGATGATTGCAAACTGGGAGCCATTATTGAATCCCCAAATGATGTGGATATCCTACAAAATGGCCTTACAAAAACAGATGCTTGGTGCCAGTGCCATGGAGTCAAACTTAATGCCTTTGGGAAAAAACATGTACCCATGAATTACCACATAGGTGGCAATACACTAAACACCGAAAGTGTGATGAGAGACGTAGGGAGACAGGTGGACAGTGGTCTCACCTTCAATAACCACATTGCCACAACAGTCAGGAAATCCTTCTATTTGGCACACCTCATCAGAAAAAGGAGGTCATTGTCCCATATTAGACCCATTATAGAGTACAACGCCCCATTTGCTATGTACCTCACAAGACATCTGAAACAGCTGGAAAGCCCACAGAAATACGTCACTAAAAGAATCAGAGGCTTAAAGCAAATGCCCTATGCTGACCATCTAAAAAATTCCAGCTATACTCTGTGGCATATCGTCTACTCAGAGGTGATCTCTGCTTAACATACATGGCCATGTCAAACCCTGAGCTGTTGGACATGCTCCACTTAAAGAAATATCAATCCCTCAGAGCCACATGCTCCAGGGATCTAAACCTAGTCATCACAATGAACAAAACATGCTGGAGGGATAGGTTCCTGATCCAGAGACTCCCCGTACTCTGGAATAGACTGCCCATACATGTCAAGCAAAGTGCCTCCTTGGCCCTCTTCAAAAGGAACCTTGACGATTGGATGGGAGATAGGAAATTCACCCTGGGGATCACATCAGTCACCCTGCTAAACAGGGGTCCAGGGAAGTAAATATTGTAGGAAGAAATATCCAGGGAATTGTTATGGCTAGGCTTGTATAGGCCCTTGGGACCGATAGCCTAGTACCAACCTATGAACCTATGATAGGGACTGCAGTACTGGTTTGGGCCATCAGCATGCATGTCATTACTATAGTAAAACAAATTTAAAAAAATGGCTTAATGCAGTTAAACACATCTCAGTCCTGGAAAGTTGTAATTTTACACAGCTAGACCTACCACAGTCAGCATGCATAAGCCATAATTTCATGTGCACAGGCAATATCTTCAAGAAATAATGCAAAGCATAAAATACATAAACATACAAAGATGTTTACTGAGATCCTGCTACCATTTTTTCCTAAGAAAGTTTTCGGTACGGCTGTAGTATGATAATTTTGTTCCCCTCCATGCTCGATAAAGAGCACAGCTAAGTCAGATTATCTCTTCTGGATCTTTCATGATCATAGATACATCTTAATTAGTTCTATTCCAAAAAGCTGCACTCTGTAGTAGCCAGTGTGACATGCACTGCCAAATAAATGCAAAGTGCAACACTAGAATTCACACAGATGCTATGTCATGGGTTCCATAGGAGGAAATTTAACATTATCGTCAGGCTTGGCCATTCCAGAAAGATTTTCATGTTTGTGTGCAAGTCTGTGACAGTCAGTGTACAGTGATTAGTCCTTTTGCCTTCTCGATGAGCTTCATACTGCTGAATCAAGCTGTTTTCTGAAATGTCATTTAGGGCCTTTATACTTGATAAACATCTGAAGACTTTATTAAATTCAGACAGCAAATCAAAACAGTCTGTAAATGAGAGTAGTGTGGTGTACAGCAGTAAATTCCAAAACTCTTCTGATCCTTGAGTTTTTGGTGCTTTACTGTCTTGCCCTGTTCATAACCAGATAAATAGTTCACCATTATCTTTTCCATTGGAATGCCATATTAAATTGAAGTTCCTCATCTTGGAGACTTCTATCAAAGACATATAAATCTAGTCTCCACATGTATACAGTGAATCAGATGTGCCATGGAATATTATATTCCATTTAGCCAGGTACTAGATAATAACTATAACACATTTCAAACAGCAGGCTGGTGCGTTATTTCTTTTAATTTCACCACAAGTGTTCTTTCCATCCATCTAGCTGTCCACTTTTTAATATAATCTGTAATTATTTCCACTACAGTATTCTCCTATAATGTTTTAGTGTTCTGCTATGGTGATTTAAACCATGCGTCATCTCTTGCAGAGGATCTGTACCCACCTGCATAAAAGAAGTGGTTAGAATCTCTAAATAATTTGCAAGCAAAGCAGAACAGTGCATTCTCTGAAGCAAAACTTGTCAATGAAGTTCACTGTTGTCTGTGTCTCCACAGGCAAAATGTAAAAGCATTTGTCAGATGTAAATTTTCTTTCCTGTTAATTTACTAGACTATGTGGCAGCACAGCATCCACAGGTCCATATTGAAATGCATCTTCCCTACTTTCATCCCCTGTCAAGTAATACCAAATGAGATGATTGATGATACCTGCAAGTCACATGGCACATTTCCTACTGGCAGTGTAGACATTTTATTAGGCTTCATATCAAATCCCATAGATGCTGGCAGAATGTCGTAATATGTACCTTCATGTTTCAAAATACTTTCTTTGATGGTATTGATATCAGCTTCACAGTGGGCAATGTGTGGTGCAGCTGCAACACCAGTGTCCTACTGCAATCGCAGCTTGTGTTGAAATGTCTTCCTTTTCAGATAATGATACAAAGAGAAAATTCTCAATGGAAACCTGTTGTCTCTTTACGTCCTCTTTTTTTTCTGCTGTGGCAGCTTTCTTGCTGCAGTTCCTAGAAAATATGTGCATGCTGTTGCCAACTGTACTTGGAAGTGGTAAAGTAAGCAGAATTGCCAAATTTTCAAAAAGCAGTCCTCCCACTTGGAGGTACTTACTGCAGCCACCCGACAACTGTCTACCCTGACATGTACACCACTAACAGCTGAGTTAGCATAGGTTGTTGTGGCATTTCCTCTGACCTGCCTTAAAATATATATGGTACTGACCACATTCAAAGGTACATGTCTAAATGGCAAACTTATCAACAAATATGTTTATGCCATAAAACAGTCTACTTTTTACAAATATATCAAGTCAAGCACCCTTACACACTGAAGCAAACCATTTGTTTGCATATGTCGTAAGGTGGAAAGCTTCAAAATATACAAGCCTTCGACCAATTGTCTAATTGTAGCCTGATACAGGACACTCTCTGTGTCCTCAGAAGATCATGCTAGGTTCCTGGAAATATTCAAAGAACTTTCTAGTAGCAACACATTTATTAATTTTGAAGACTTTAACTTCCCTGCAATTAAATGGAACACCTATACCTCCAACATAGTTTATCTCCAGATGTTCTTAATTAACAAAAATTCTTTGGAGCAAAATAGTTAGTAAACCCACCAGAGTACATAATATCCTAGGTCTCATCCTTAGAAATATAGCATTTATATATACTATTTCCATGGGCTCTCCTTTCCCAGTTATTTAAGACCATAAACTTGTACAATTTGACTTTACAATCCCCATAGGCCTTGAACCTACCATCTCTGAATTTAAGGATTTTAAAAGGGCAAACTATAAAATTATATGATCACATCTCAAACTCTACCTGTGACAGCATCGGTTCAGAAGATGACCAAATGCATGCAGTCCCAACCAGTGCAAAATACAATGGGAAATTCAGAAACAAACCACTGTGGCTGTCCACCAACATAAATTTTACAGCAAGAAAAAAACTCCTTAAATTATATAGAGATCAAAAACTTCTCATGGCAGGGATAGTATAAACATATTACTAGAGAACTGAAACATACTATTATGAAGAGTGAAGTAACCCATAAACATAGCTAGCTACTGAAGCTAAGGATAACGTCAAGTTCTTCTTTAGCTAAGTTTAGCAAACTAAGGAACAGTACCCAGCAATGCCCAGAACTTACCCTGAATGAGACCACCTACTTCCAAACAATAAGTATTGTAATCATAACAGTAAACTAGTTTAGTGCAAATTTCACCCCAAAAACATATAGCCAAGATCACATGTCCAAACATCCCTTGTACCTCCTATTTCCAACAAAAAACTTGTTCAGAAGATGCTATTAAAGACCAAAAATATTTCCTTTATGGGACTTAATGATATACCTAGGTGTTTACAGAATAGTGCCAAAAAAGCCCTTGAAGAATTTCTCTAAAAATTGTTTAACATAAACTTAGCCACATAATTTACTATCAAATTATGGCACAATGCAAAAGAGATGCCCATCCACAAGGGTGGCCTTGCCACTGACCCTGTTAATTATAGACCTGTCAGCTTTAGGAACTTGGTCTGCAAAGCTATGGAGTGTATGATCTCATTAGGGCAGACCCTCAACAGCTTGACTTCATCAAAGAGAGGTTCTTACTATTAAATCCAATTAACTTCTTTGAGAAAGTCACAGTAGCTGTTGACAGTGGTCAAGCTGTTCACACAGCAAGTGTTGATCTAGCCAGAGCTTTTGACAACCTAACCCATGCAGGCATTGTAAGAAAGCAAAATGCTTGAAATACAGATCATTATGTGAGCAGATGGATTGCAAAGTAGCTAAAACTGTACTCACATAATTCATGTACGAGATGTTATATCTGAAAGCATGAAGGTAACCAATGCATTTCCCCATGACTCAGTACTGTGATCCCTCCTTTTTGGTATTTACTTCTCTGATCTAAAAACTGAGAACCATGTCCTATTGTTAACTAAATTTGTAGATGACTGAAAAAATGATATTGTTAAAACCCCATCTGACATGTGTACCCTTCAGAAGTCACTTTCCCTAGTTAATACCTGATGTACTAAAAAAGGGCATATATTAAATAGAAAAAATATAGTATCATTTCACTTGGCTAATAATTCCTTCCCTCAGCATATAGTACAGACAATACTCCAGTACTAAATGAAAATGTAATCAGGGACATTTTGTACCTGGGTTGACTGTTCTCTCATCTTAAGTCATCATGTGGCAACTGTAGTAGGAAATCCCTTCTACCTAGCATAACTAATAGCTAAGGGTATATCATCCAGAGCTAAAGAAGCCATCATTCTCTTACATACAACACTGATTAGACTAGTTATACAGTACAATGCCTCCCTTTATTATGTATCTCACTCGATAGTCCATATAACTAGAGAAGCCCCAAGTGTTCCTTGCTAAGGATTTTTCAAGCTTAAAGACCCTGATCTTGCATGAAAGAATAGTATCCCTATCCTTTTATTCAGCATCTTGCAAACTTTTAAGAATGATCTGTGTCTTCCCTACAGTACCATTAGAGATACTGTTGTCTCTGATGCCTTATATTTCCAAAAATCAAACAGCTAAGCAAACTCCAGAACCAAGGACCTAAATCTGCACCAGCAGATAAATAGAAAAGAATATTATCTAAAACTTCAAACTAATCTTAACCAGAACCCCAAAAAATTCTGGACATCCATAATATCACTCCTAAACTCAGACACTAAAAGCAACCCATGTTGATATCCTGACAAATCTCCACACAAATAGCCAGTCTCTTTAACTCTCACTTTATTAATACTATATCAAACATCACTGCCAACTTTCACCAACGTCACTGACACATTCTCAAATAATTCTAATTATACTAGACCATCGAGACTATCCCTTCCCACCCACCCTTTTTCCTCTACATCCTCCCTCAGTTCTTGTGAAGCAACAACCCACCCTATACCCACATTCACACTTAATTGCATTCCAATTATTAAAATTAAAAGAAAACTTCTCAAGCTCAAACCCTGCTCCAATGCAGCTGCTAACATACCCAAGAGAATATCTAAAATTTGCAGTTAAAGCCATTGCCTACCCTATCAGTATACACATTAACAGCTCCATACTTGAATCCTATGTCCCCAAAATTTGGAAAAAGGCATTTATTCTACCCCTCAACAAAAGTGGCAACTCTACCGATATCACCAACTACCGTCCTATAGCCATTCTCCCTCCTATCTCTAAGGTCCTTAAAAAATGTATACATATACAACTTCTAAACTTTCTCCTTAATAACCAGATTCTGTCTCCTACACAGTATGGATTTACACCGAGTCATAGTACTATGACTGCCTTGATATCTTCCATGGATACAGTCGACAAATCCTGAGACTCAGGCAAAGTTGTCTATTTCATATTTCTTGACTTGTCAAGAGCTTTTGATACAGCCTCTCAACCCCTTTTTCTAAATCAACTCTCAAAAACTGGTACCACCCGCTTAACTAGCTCTCAAGTTACCTTCAGACAGACAACAGGCAGTTAAATGGCACTCCCTCTCTCCATATCTTCACAACTCTACCGGTGTTCCATAAGGCTCTACCTTAGGATGCCTCCTATTTAGCATATTTATTAATAGTCTCCAGTCTTCATTCAGTCAGAGATCTCTCACATACAATACTCAGATGACTCTACTAAAATATGTTCTGCTGATTCCATGTATGATCTTCAACAAATCACTCAACTGACCCTTACATCCATAGAGACCTGGCTTAGCAAAAATCATCTGTCACTTAATCCAAACAAAATCAAGCTGATTCAATTTACCTCTAGAAAAAAAAAAAACTCTTATAAACAAAGCCCATTTCAACATACTTTCTTGAAGCAACACAATAATTGAAGTTGTTACTAAAACTAATCTACTGGGAGTAATAATAGATGAACATCTGTAATATGACCTGCACATACAACATAATGTTACAGGAACAAACACCTACTTAGCCCTTCCACTAAACAGACCCTCACTATCACTTATTTATTTACTTTCCTCTCTCATCTATAATGCACCATTACTTGCTAACCTACAATCCTCCCTAAAAACAGTGCTTGAAATATGCTATAAAAAAATTGCCAGGTTTGCTTCAAATGCTAAACACCCAGCACTGCACAGCACTGCACAGCTCTACACCCCCTTAATTACTTTGAAATCCCATACTATCTCTCCTACCTGCAATTAACAACTGTGCATAAAATAATTTACAAACCTTTAGTCTGGCCTGCCCTTAATTCATTCTTTAGCAACTATATACCCAAATGTCCAGATATGAAAATCAACACATTTTGCAGGTGCACACGTCTAAAATACCTGCCAGCTAGCTTCTATACACTTACTCTGTAGCCAAAGCCAGGAATGCCCTACCATTATTTTATTTTTTATTTTTATTTTACATTTGTTGACCGGGCTAGTCTAGCTGGATATATGTCCATTTTCAGTAGAGGCCCGGGGAGATAAGCTCCGCTTATAAAATTTTAATGATACTAAGTAAAAACTATTAAGAACTACATGCAAATATAATAACATAATAATAGGCTAAAAAAACATTTTTGAGAAGAAAAAAAAATAAACAAGTGGTACAAAAGTGATGGAGTGGACAAAGTATTGTAGAACATGACAAAAAGAAGTATACAATGAACATGTACAGAGAGAGGGATAAAGGAAAATAGATGAAAAGAAAGTGAACTTAGGGGTGAAGTAAGTCAGACGACAAGAAGTAAAGTTAGCCAGGATTAGTACAGGGGCACAGCCATTGTGTTTTGAGGTAAAGCTTGAGTTTCTTTTTAAAGAGAGACTTTGAGGGAATAGATGAGAGTTCAGAGGGAAGCAGGTTCCAATATTTTCCAACAGTGTTTGAGAAAAGAGAGTCTCTGGCCTTGTGAATTAGAACTAATCAAAACCATGCATCATTCACAATTTCTTTTCAAGAGTACCTCTCTTCTATCCTGGAACTGCACTTGCACCAAGCTCCAACCATTTAAATCTTGACTACTTCTACTTCTCAAATATATTCTTATATCTATACACTTATTTACCATAATGTTCTTTACCTATTTCAAATGACCACTAGCTACAAAACTTCTTGTGATAACTTACCTACTCTTATGGCAGAAGATTATGTGATGTTAAGCCTTTTCACTTATTCCTTGTCTCACTGTAATTTAAGTTTGTAGTAATTGCAATTAATTGACAAATTTAGTCTTACCTTTACTTTAACTAATTGTTAATTATTTGTCTATGTCTTACCTTTACTTTAACTAATTGTTAATTATTTGTCTATGTACATGTATTTTCTGAAACTTTACAGATTGTTAAATTTTGTTTTATATCCATGTTTTTTTGTGGAGCTTTTCTCCCCATGCCGCCACTGAAAATGGGCTCTTACTGACCAAATGCACTATCCCAGTAAACAAATGCCAATAAATAAATAAACACAAAGTACCTCCTCCATTTCTGGAATAAGCTGCCCATGCAGTTTAAGCAACACAATACATCACCATCCTTCAAATAGAATATGGATGACTGGAGTGGTACCCCCAAATTTATCCTGGGACTAGCTGACTTATCCAACCTTGAGAAAAAGGTACTCCAAGGCGACAGTTTTGGCAAAGTACTGAGAATTATGAGACTAAATCACCTCATAACTCCTCTAAATCTCATAAAACCTATGAAAAATGAAAATAAAACAAAATGCTTGCAGTAAAACACACATTTCAGGCCTTTAGTTGCTCAAGCAGTAGTCGTTAAAATAGGTGCACAGTATCAATCTTGGTGCCAACTGTCTCTGGATATGCTGCGTTTAGTAAGTTTAAATTTAAAGTCTCTTTCAGAATGCTTAAACCTCAAAGAAATACACCACTCAAGGGGGTGCTTACAAGCAAAAGTAATAGTGTGTGTGTGTGTGTGTGTGTGTGTGTGTGTGTGTGTGTGTGTGTGTGTGTGTGTGTGTGTGTGTGTGTGTGTGTGTGTGTGTGTGTGTGAATCTCTCTGTTGTTTATATCCAAGACATTCTTTAGGCAAAATGAATGCAAAAGCCTTTTAGCAAAATCACATCAGTTATTCAACTTCCACATTTCTGCTACCAGAACTTCCACTGGCTATTATATTTTATCCTCTGTATATATGTGTGTGTGTGTGTGTGTGTGTGTGTATATATATATATATATATATATATATATATATATATATATATATATATATATATATGTGTGTGTGTGTGTATATATATATATATATATATATATGTGTGTGTGTGTGTGTGTGTGTGTGTGTGTGTGTGTGTGTGTGTTACAAAGATTCACGTTTGGGAATCTTGCATATTACACAGCTGTTATATATGCCTGTTCCCATGTAATACATTACATGAAAATATATTCCTTGGGATTCAGCAGACTTTTGTGCAAGAATAGCTTATTCTTGCATGGAAGGGACTGTTCCCATGTAGCACGGCAGCGCACCATACATACTCATGAAGGCGTGCTGCCTTGCTGTAAAATGGACACAGTTCTGTGTAGCAGTGCAGGGGGGGTGTCTGACAGCAGTGCTCTCACATACACATGCCCCCTGCACATCAGAATTGTTGTACAGCAATTTAAATTGAGCGAGAACACTCGTAACACCCCCAACCCATCAGGGTAAGAAGTCTGGACAAAGCCATAAGGGACAATCATCCCTACAAAGCATAAAATTGATAGAATAACATGTTTAGACTAAGTCAGTAAAAAACGATGAGTGCACCATGGACTGTAGAACGTTTATTATTAAAAACAAGAGACAAACAAACTGCAGTGAAATGTAAGCCATTCTTAGCGTCCAGACCTCTCAAACATTAAGTTTTACATCATGTTTTACATGATGGTTTTTATGTTTCTTGAGTTTTGGATGTAGGTTTCTTTAAGAACATCATGATGTCATCTTGTGCCGTATTTAAAATGAAGTGCTCCTTAACTGCTTTCATGTCTGATGAAGCGTTGTACAACAACGCGAAAGCGCTTACATTTCACTGCAGTTTGTTTGTCTCTTGTTTTTAATAATAAACGTGGATATTCGTTTAACTTGGAGCTTTTTTTGGAGTTTTATTGGAGTTCATTCTACAGTCCATGGTGCACTCATCGTTTTTTACTGATATTGTTTGTTTAATGAGAGTGCTCTATCTGGCGGCATTGTTTCTTTTTTGTTAATGTTTAGACTAAGCATGAATTTTCAGCAGGGTATGAAACATATAGTGCACACCTCCCAACCTGTCAGAGTAAGGAATCTGGACAAAGCCATAAAGTTGATAGAATAACAGGTTCAGCATTAGCATGGATATTCTGAAGGGTACGAAGTAAAAAAACAACAAATAAATATTTTTTTTAACATGTGCAATAATGTTTAAGCATAGCTGAGTGGGTATGCCCATTGTTTAGCTACGCTTAGCCCAGCTGAAATGGCAGGATAAGTTAAAAAGCAATAGACATCCAGCATAATCAGAAGTGCAGTAGTGTAGTGGTTAAAACATATGTCTTGCATATAGTCATTCATAGTTCAAGCCTCACCAAAGTTGTTTCCATTTGTATGTGTAAATATTACAAGTTTAATGTTTTGTATATTTATGTAGGAAGTAACTTATTTTTCTCAACCAAGGTAGTGTATTAGGCCCAGATGTGAGGTGTCAGTGTAATAAAGTAGTGAATCCCCCATATAAACACAAGTCCCCCATACAGTGTAGTCACACAAGAATAAATTAATTACAGCACATTGGGGATGTCAGGGAAGGTAAATAAATCTATATGTAATGAATGATGAATCAATCCCATACAGGTGGTAGTCCAATATAATAAAACATAAGCAATGCTAAGCATTGCACAGCTATGCTGACCGGGTGTAAACATTGTGTACATATGAATACTAAGCAATGAATACCCCAGCTAAGTGGAGTTACCCTTTTAAACACTGCCAACATTAGCTAAGCAGGATTGCTCTTAGCTTACCTTAGCTCAGCATTTTCAAAACTGTCCAGTCATGGCAAAGGGTAGGAAATCGGCCATATTTAAACCCCACAGGCAGGAATACAGCTCATAACTGGTTGTAGCTCTCCACTGTAGGCAGTATGACAGATGTTGGAGAGGGCATGCGCTTTCAGGTGTAGCGCTGGGACGTACAGGAGTCCAAGGTCATGGTAGGACTCCTGGTAAAAAAAAACATGACATGAGACTGCAGCAGGACCAGTACCAGGGCTCCCAATTTAAAGTAGAAGCCTGGGAATTTCTCACCCGTGATCTCACCAGTACCACTGGTATCCTTTGGACTGGTGAGTAAGTCCGGCACCACTATGCCGACTTGGAACGGAGGAAGAGGGAGCTTTTGGAACAGTGGGTCCAAGAAGCAAGAGAGAGGGGAGATGTCACAGCAGTGTGTAAGTATTCATAGCAATAACTGTTTACCAAAGTCCAGCCTGTGTATGTGATGTATAGGTATGCATACATGTTTCTCTATTTGCATTACAGCTCCAGCTGAGAGAGCTGTGAATCAGGAAGCCCATGCCAGCAGGTTGCAAAGGCTGCATTGCGAGGCTGGTGAGTAAACGTCCTGCTTGTAGTAGTCATACCAAATAAATATAAAGGAGTAAAATGTCACCTAGCAGTATAAAAAATGTGTATGGTTTGTACTGAATAAACGAAGCAATATGACAGTAATATTCCCATATAGGTCATATTTAAATAAAAGTGTAACTGCCTGGCAATAAAGTTCTAAATCCTGGACTGGTTGTGTTTACTCTGGTATTGTATGGCCTGACATGTTGCATTCACCAAGATCTGATATCTGAAAAGTAATGTTGTGTTAACCACTGTTTCCCACACTGTGCTAGATAAAAAAATATGTCTAGGAATCTCTGTATAAGAATGTTGTAATTAAATGTCAGATAGTACAACCAAGAGAGACTTAGACAGAAAATATTGAAAACAAAAGACAGGAGTTTCTCAGTAGCTCATGCATATCATTTGCAAATTGTTGTATTTTTAGCAGACACAGCCATGGTTTGAATCCTGGCAGTGGTAGTATGCTGTATGCATAATTTTAAGTTGGATTTTGGGAATATGTGTAGAGACAGTCAGCTAAAGTTAACAAACATTCCCCCCATGGGTCTTCCAGGTTAGAGAACTGTAACTTCCTGGCAATAAAGGTCTAAATCCTGGACTGGTTGCGTTTACTCTGGTATTGTATGGCCTGACATGTTGTATTCACCAAGATCTGATATCTGAATAGTAATATTGTGTTAACCACTGTTTCCCACACTGTGCTACATGAAAAATATGTCTAGGAATGCTTGTATAAGAATATTGTAATTACAAGGTTAGATGGTACAACCAAGAGAGACTTAGGTGGAAAACACTAAAACAAGAAATAGCAGTTTCTTAATAGCTCACTCTGATGAAACACAAATTGCTGTATTGTTAGCAGACACAGCCATGGTTTGAATCCTGGGATTGATAGCATGCTGTACGTATGATTTTAACTAAGATTTTGGGAATATGTGTAGAAACAGTCAGGTAGTGTTAACAAACATCCCCTCAAAATGTCTCTTTTTAACCATAAGCATTATTTGTAAAAGAAAGGAATAGCCATGGGCTCACCGTGCGGTGGAGCCTATGCAAACCTAGTTATGGCATACTTGGAAAGAAAGTTTGTCTTTCAGTCAAGGTTTAATAAATACATTAAACTGTACCAAAGGTTTCAAGATGAGATTTGTATTATTTGGAAAGGAAAGCAGGCTGAGTTATGTGAATTTTTGACATATATTAATGAAACTACTAGCTTCTTAAAGTTTACATGGCAATATGATTTAGTCAGCATAGGTTCATAGGTTCATAGGTAGGTACTAGGCTATCTGCCCGAAGACATTTATAAGCCTAGCTAGAATATGTTGGCTTTCACCACCCCCTTAGATTAGTTCCCTGTGCCTCTGTCCAGCAGAGCCACTGAAGTGATCCCCGAGGTAAACTTTCTGTTTCCCATCTACTCGTCAAGGTTTCTTTTGAAGAGTGTTACTGAGGAGCTCTGCCTAATGTAGATTGGAATCTTGTTCCAAAGCATGGGAAGTTTCTGGGACAGGAATCTATCCCTCCAGCACGTCCTATTTATTGTTGTATTGAGGTTTTGATCCCTAGAGCGTGTGACTCAAGGGGATAAGGTTTTATTTAGGTGGAGCATGTCTATCAATTATGGGTTGGACATGGCCTTGTATGTCAGGCAGAGATCATCTCTGAGTAGGTGGTATGTTATCGAGTACAGCTGTAGTTTCTTCAGTCGAGCTGCATAGGGCATCTGTTTGAGGCCTGTGATCCTCTTGGTGAGGTACTTCTGTGGTCTTTCCAGCTGTTGCAGGTGTCTTGTAAGGTACATCCCAAATAAGCCGTTGTACTCTATGATGGGTCTGATGAGTGATGAATAGAGGGGCACAATGAACTCTTTTGATCTGGATGCGAACCCTTTTGTGATTAGGTGGGCCACATAGAAGGATTTTCAAACCAATTTGTCAATGTGATTATCAAAGGTGAGATTACTATCTACTCGGGTCCCCAGATCCCTTATCACGTCTTCTGTATTTAGGGGAGTACCACCTATGTAGTAGTTTGTGGGTACTTTGTTTTTTCCAAAGGGGATGACTATGCACTTTTTATCATTTAGCTTGAGGCCATGAATTTGACACCAGGTATCCGTCTCAGTGAGGCCCTTTTGGAAGATGTCTGTGTCAGCTGGAGAGTCAATTATAGCCCCTAGTTTGCACTTGTCTGTGAACTTGGTTAGCCATAGTCATCCTGTGCTTGCCTGTACCTCTGAGAAGTATATGCTGAACAGGAGGTAGATTATTGCATAGATTACTTAGATGTGAATTTGATGAAAGATGATGAAGGTGGCAGATATGTGTCCAAAATTCATAGAAAAGCCACATACTCTAGCACTTTTCTGCATTATACAAGCTCACACCCATTTCATCAAAAAAAATCTGTTATGAAAGGCCAATTGGTCAGAGCTGCTTGCATGGTTACAACACATGGAGAGTTTTTGAAATAATGTCAGTTTCTACGTGGTATATTCCTGAAAAGAGGTCACCCGGTAAAATTAGTGGAAGAACTAATTATGGAAGTCATTACCAAGAGACTAAATTGTTATTTTCAACCTATTTTAGGCACCATTCCACTTACATCAGTCAATGGCGAGTGTCAGGGAACTTTAAGTACTATAGAATGTAGTACCATGGTAGAACTATGCAATGACACTAAACAACAGCCTCCAGACTTTCAAAAAGCCTTAACTATAACTTTTAGCCAGGACGCTAAGTTTTTAACTTCTATTTTTGAAAAAAAACTGGCCAATTCTGTTAGAGGATGCTAACATCAGGAAGCACTTAGGGGTTAAACCAGCTATTGTATACAGAAGAGGTAATAATTTTAAGGATTTATTTAATAACAGACAAGTTCCCTTTCATGTAAATAAACAAGGAACTTTCAGATGTGGAGCTTGCTCATGGTGTCATATGGTAAAAGTAACTGATAATATAACTATTAGAAACATTAGACATCAGATAAAAGGGAAATATTTCTGTAATTCCAGAGCAGTGGTATATTTGGCCATGTGCGATTCATGCTCTAGTTTCTCCATAGGAAAGACTGAGCATAAGCTTAAGTCAAAGAATCTATGAGCATGACTACGCTATTAGGAAAAACAATCTGAATAATGCATTGGCCGAATGTATTTCTGGCAATGTGAACCATAAATTTTCCTTTGTAGTAATTGATCAAGTTAGGATTGATGAAACAAAGCCTTTTTTTATTTTTGCATATGTGTATAATATATATATATATATATATATATATATATATATATATATATATATATATATATATATATATATATATATATATATATATATATAAATATACAGAAATATATGACAGCTACAAAGACATGCGAAGGTCATGCTGCTGCTCATTGGAATTTTAAATCTGGAAACTCACTCACTGAAAGTATTCCTTAAAATGAGGAACAATGACATCTGTGCTGTAACAGAGACCTGGATAAAGGCAGCAGGAAGCACCCCAGCAGTACCAGTCTATAAGTAATTCCACAACATTTGGCTGCAGAACATGGACTGAAACTCCAAAGGTGCTGGTATTTTCATGTTCATAAAGGATGCACACACCTCCAGAGTGGTAGACCAACATTATGCATTACAGACCCTGCAGGCACTGCTGACTTTGGGTAAGACAGTAGTTCATGTTGTAGCCTGTTATAGGTCCCTTACATTTCCCAAGACTCACACTCCATGTCGATAAACATCCGGGAGAATATTAGTGTCCAACCTAACACTCTCATACTGGTTGACTTCAACTACCCCACCATTAAGTGGGAAAGCTACTCATGTGCCGATGCACGTGCCCATCATATTGACCTGGTCCTTCCTAACATGGGCGTCTGTTGCTCTACACCAATAGTCAACACCTCACTTGTTATATCTGAACACAATGTAATCACCTTTGAAAATCCACAGCCATCCTATTCCCACAGCACAGGTAACCATCATGCAAAGCCTTTCCCAAGATAACTATGGCCTCATTAAAGCAGAGGTGGCTACCCTCATGGCAGCCATGCAAATGGAGACTAGTTGCATGACAGCTGACTCAAACAACAATGCACTAAGAACGCATACACGAATACATGAATACTGCCTTACCCAATACAACTAGGACCCTCACCTCCAAAAAAAAGAAGCTGATCTGGTGTCCCCCTGCCATAAAGAAATTGTACAACAGAAGGAGGCAACCACTGTGGAATACGGTGAAGTCCCAAGGCAGGAAATAAATCCTTATCAGCTTCAATGAATAGCTGAGATCCCTCATCAAATACTACAAAGTTAGCTGTGAGAACAGACTTGGAGCACACAGTAAAGACAACCACAAGGCCTCATAAAGTTATGTAAAGAATCTCCATGGCAATACCAAGAATTGTTCTGAGCAACTAGACAATGGTACCACCCAGACCGAGCCAACAAATAATGCCAGTATACTGGCTGGCATCTTGAGTGCAAACAGTACCCCTCACTCCCACCCCATGGACCAGTCACAATACCAGTACACTGCCAGGCACCCAGTATTACTGCATCGCAGGTTACAACACCACTGTCCAAGGCCAAGAATACAGCCTCCATGGGACCTGAGAATATCTCTGGCTGTGTTCTACATGAACTACTTGAGTGACCTGGCACTTTACCTGTCTGCCATGTTCAAGCCCAGCCTCACCTCAGGCTTTGTCCCTACAGAATTGTGCACTTCTATATTCACCCCTCCCCACAAACGAGGTGTAACTACAGACCTTGGGAAATACCGCCCCAACTGCCTGACAAGTCTGTTATGCTAAGCTATGGAATGCATCATCATGCACCTAAGAAACAGGGATATTAGAATTTGCAGACTCAGGATCCCACACAGTTTACCTTTGTGAAGGGTAGGTCATACCTGCTCATTCAACCTGGTCAACCTCTTGCTGTCAGTCACCTGAGCTGTGGATGAAGGCACAATGACACATACAGGCCTACACTGATCTTGCCAAAGCCTCTGATAACATTCCCCACTCACTAAGCTCGGCATCAACCCTTATATCACTAGGTGGGAACAGAGGCGCAAACACAGGTGTAGATTGGATATACTGCTGTCATACATTGAGAGAGTTGCAGATGTCACTGGGTTTGTTGTAACATCCTTTATGAGGAATATGCCATCGGTAATACCAATAGATGTGAGTATTTACTGACTGCATTCCCCAGAGTCCACAACTGATTTACTAAGGACACCAACTGTCTGGTGAACACACAAAACATGACAGGCAGACATGTGGCCAGTCTGTGGACAGTGTGCTAGTGGAGAGGTATGTCAGAGACATATCACTGTGAGTCGTGACATCACACACTAAATGAATGTCCACATAAACCCTGTCAGTCTATCAATCCACCATGTGTATAACAGGACTGATGACATAGAATCTGTTCACAAATCTGGGGATATTTCCCGCATGTTGATTGGTTGTCTCCACATGTCCTGTCCTGTGACATATTGACACCCACTATATGTGAATCTGTAGGCCACCACTTCTGTAATGTCCCTCACACAGGCAAGGAAATGGGGCAAGGCCCACATTAAGCAATGTCCCATATGTCAGAACTTGCAGCAGTATCCAGGCCCACAGCACAATACAATGTGGGCACCTACATAGTGGTATG